>NC_073694.1:92656256-92853756 GCF_029784165.1 Wyeomyia smithii
TTTCAATACTATATCAATTAAACTAAAAACTTACTGAGTAAGAAGTTGCTTTGGCATTTGTACCATGTAACGTGGAGCAGGGCGAACCTTTCTACGTTTCGGAGATTGTTTCCTAACTGGACTTCTTTCACGTTCTTTGCGTTCAGGTGTGCGATCACGTTGTTTGTCTCTGTGGCGATCAACGTCTCGATCGTCACGACGACGGCGCCGATCATCATTCTGTAAACGAAAATAGTAATAATATTATTCAATAGAGCAACTCCACGGAAAAATACTTAATGAACAAAACATTAGAATGAAACTTCGTAATTGCGCATAAATACTTGACTGTTTTACTGGGATTCGGGCCATTTTTACACAACCGATATTTTCAAGAAGAGTGTATATGTTTTAGCCGGTAACATTTTGGAAAAATACCATCTCAAAAACTTTGATTTCCATAAAAAATAATAGATTTTGTTCTACTTGACTAAGAAGCAAAAAAATCTATTGATTTGTGGAAAAGGCTTGTAAATTTTAGGATATAAAATGATTGCATTAAAAAGGAAATACAAACGTATAACAAGATGACCACTCAAAATCAAGTTTTGATTTCTCGCTTTATCCTGGTTTTCCCAACAATATTTCTTACATTTTCCTGTGGTTTTATTTTTGGAAATAAGGAAAAGAAAACTATGAAAATTATATTCAGCTGTTATCGACTCTGACAAGTTTCTACATATAGTCCAGCACAATTTTCGCTCTTTTTATCGCCAAATCGTTCGCAAACTTCGCTTTATGACGCTTTCTTGTTTCTTTTACTTTTTTGTTGTTGTTAACTTGCCGTTGAGCTTCCAATGCTTCTGTTATGGGGAAATTCTGACCGTCGAATTTCAAGTTTCAAAGTAGGCAATGTATGTGATTGTTTCGAGGATGCGAACAATTAACACGGGCTGATGATGTGATTTAGACTTAGAAAAAATTTCCTTCGTCCAAAAGGGATACGAACCCGCAATCTCAGATGTCGCATTTCGTTTAGCGGTAGGACTCAAAAGCTTTATCTTCTCGAGAAAAAGCCTACTTGCAAAATTTAACCTCAATCAGATTTTGGGAAGAAGACACCAAACAGTGGTCCAAGTTTTACCTAATTGTTTAACCGATGAAAAAAATGTATTAGAAATGCATGAACCGTCGAGATCTTTTATAAGAAACGACCGCAAGGTTAACGTAGAATTACGACAGCCTGTCTTATGTCAATATTTTTTTGCAATAGCTTTGGAAATACACTCGATTAGGATCAATCATTTTGATGGTGTGAAGCGATATATTTTTCCGTATATGTTTCGTATATTATTTTTGCTTTAATGGAATGGAATGGAATAACTGGAAAAATAGGTGTGACTAAATTATTTCCAGTTATACCATTCTACAACGTTCGAAAAAAAAATACATTTCATTCATTCTGGCTCAGAGCGATCATTCAATAAGCTCCACCTTTATTTTCAGTTTTCAAGTTTTTCCTCAGTTTCATAGCACGGATGTACAAAAAATGATTTCTTGTGGACATTCTGTCGAGCCGGACCGATAGCACTCTCATGAAGGCAACAAAATAACATGTATTGTGTTGTGTTGCACGGCTTGGAAGGAAAAAATGTTTCCTTCCCCGTGTCGCATGGAAGCAGATTATTGCGTGTTTGATACTGCCGACGGTAGACATTAGTATGAAGGTGAAAATTCTGCTGTGATGTCGAGCAATAACCGTCTTCTTCAAGACGATACATCCATGTTAATGAAGTGTTCTGAATTTTCTAAAACGGACTCATCACCGTGAGCAGAACTTGCTGAACTTTTCTGTTTGAAATCGGATTTGTTTCGCATATACCGCTAGTGATGCACAGTATCAATGAATCGTAATATACATCACACTTCTGCGCAATTGCAGCAGCATCAAACTGCAATCAAAGTTGCAGTTTAGGCTGGTTGCTGCTGTTGCAAATTTCATTCAATTATCGCATAAATGCTTCATGGTCCAGAAAGCGCGCGACATCCGCTCTGACATAGATTTTTCGCACGTTGTGGAATGGGATAACTGGAAAAATTATTTCCAGTTATACCATTCTGTTAAACCAAAGGAAATACCGGAAACGTGGGCTCTTCAAGGAAAAAGTATAAACGCGTGTGGTCACTAGTAGCTAACAGAACGGAATGAATAAGTCTTTATTTCTCTTTATTATAGATAAACTAATGAGCGGCAGTGTTGCCGATTTGGTAGCTTCAACAATCGTTGCTATTCGATCCCATAGGTTCAACACTCCTCCTTAACGTAGATGGAATTGATGCCAATCGCCTTCCGCAACATCTGCAACTTTACCGCTTGAAGTGGTTTTGTCAACAGATCGGCTTCCATGAACTCGGTTGGACAATACTGCATCTGTATAACGCCATCGCTCACCATCTGCTTCACAAAACTGCATTTCGTGTCAATGTGCTTCGATTTTTCCTGTGCTCGATCTGGCTGCGTGAGAGCAATGCAGCTCTGATTGTCTTCCATCACCATAATTGGAAGTTTCAACTGCTCGCCTATATCTGCCAACAATTTGAGGATCCATTGAAGTTCCTGGAGGCATTCCGCGAGAGCAATATATTCAGCTTCAGTGCTGGACAAAGCAACACATTTCTGCTTTCGGCAACCCCACCCGATCACACCTCCACCGAATTTTAATACGTATGCAGAACTAGACTTGCGATCACTTACGTCACCTGCCCAGTCTGCATCCACCCAGCACACAAGTTCTCGGTCGTCATATCCAAGTTGCAGTTCCATATCTGCTGTGCCCTTTAAATAGCGGAGCACGCGTTTCGCCTCGTTCCAATCGGCCTGTGATGGATTTTTCACTCGTCGACCTAGAATAGAAGTAGCCATCGATATGTCCGGTCGGCTGTTCACGGCAACGTATAATAAGGCACCAATGAGACTTTGATAATGCTCTACAGTTTCCAATTTGATGCTATCCTCCTCCTTACGTTGAAGAAAGCCGGGATCCATTGGAATTTTCGATGTTTTGGATGAAAGCATCCCGAATTTTTCTAAAATTCGCGTTAGATAAACATTCTGGTTTATACGATATTGCCCACCTACCAAACGAACTTGGATTCCAAGAAACAGTTTTAAATCGCCTAGAATGGTAATTTTGAAGTTATCACTCAAGCCCTGAACAATTTTAGCAAATTCATCCTCCGTGTTGCATATAATAATAACATCGTCCACGTATAACAACAAAAAAAATATTTCTCGTTTTTATAGGCAAGGGTCAGCTTCTGACTGGTGAAATCCTAATGATTTAAGCACTTCGTCGATCCGTTTATTCCAGACTCGTGCGGCCTGCTTGAGCCCGTATAAACTGCGCCTCAAATGACAAACTAGCTTTCGGTCACTTTGTTCGTAGCCAGGAGGTTGGCTCATGAATATTTGTTCCTGCAATTGTCCGTATAAATAGGCGGTTTTGATGTCGATGTGTTTGACTAGCATCTTTCTGCGACTAGCGACTGTCAACATGGTTCTGAACGTAGTCTGTCGTACTACGGGGGCAAAGACGTGATCGTAATCTGTCCCAAATTTTTGACAGAATCCCTGCACAACCAACCGCGCTTTGTACCGAACTATATCGCCGTTTTCATCCTCTTTGCATTTGAAAATCCACTTACATCGTATTATTTTCCGATTAGGTGGTGGTTCCACTAGCTGCCATGTTTTATTTTCTTGGTGAGATTTCATTTCTTCGTCCATTGCGGATTTCCATTCGGTGCATCGTGGACTCGACATTGCTTCACGAAACGAACGAGGTTCTACTGCATCATGTTTCACTGAATTCGCTTCCGCGCGATAACGTGTGGGTGGAACTCCTGCTGTAGCTCTTTCAGATCGGCGAATAGGCTCCACTACCGGCAATTCTTCTGCCTCGTCGTTTATCCGGATTTCTGCATCATTCTCATCCCAACCATAAAACTCTTCGTCCGATTCAGGATCATAGTTCCTTGCACCTGAATTAGGTGTTTCATTTAATATCACCTCAACAGCTTCGACGGGTGCAACAGAGGATTGAACGTCTTCTCTTTTTTCCGAACTCTCTTCCTCAAGCTCTAGAAAGCGAACATCTCTACTGATTTTAATCTCACCGGTTCTTGTATCCAATAGTCGGTAAGCTTTGTGTTCGGTGGAATAACCGACAAATGTCATTTTTACGGCCCTTGCATCTAATTTTTTGCGTTTCACTGACGGGATCAGAACATACGCTGTACAACCAAATAAACGAAAATGTTTGAGATCAGGTTTTCGGCCGAACCAAACCTCGAAAGGTGTTTTTGATATCGACGATGTTGGCAATCGATTTTGTATATAACAAGCTGTATTTACAGCTTCAGCCCAAAACCGTTTGTGCAGTCCAGAATCCGATAACAAACATCGAGCCATTTCACTCAGCGCTCGGTTTTTTCGTTCGGATATCCCGTTCTGCTGGGGCGAATATGCAGCGGTATACTCTGCACGTATGCCTTCTTCCTGGTAAAATTGTCGCAATACCCTGCTGGAGTATTCTCCTCCTTGGTCCGAGCGTATGGCACGAGGTTTACGTCCAAACTGATTTTCGACCAAACGAACATATTCTCGAATTTTCATTTCCACCTCGGATTTCTCCTTCAAGAAAAACACATATGCATACCGGCTATGGTCGTCTATCATCGTTAAGTAGTAGCGACATCCACCTGGTGTGACTTCCAACGGCCCACAAACGTCACTGTGAACAATATCCAGTACCTCTCGTGATGTTTTCTCGGCCACTTGCGGAAAAGGTGGACGAACCATTTTGCACTCGACACAACATTTGCACGTACATTCAATGCCGCAATTTTCTACATTCATTCCCGTAGCCAAACCGTTACGTTTTATAACTTGCACTACGTTCTGGTCGCGATGCCCTAGGCGCCGGTGCCAAGTATGTTGGCAGTTTTTAGTATGTTGACGTTGTTCGGTTTTTGCCACACGATCAACCGCTTCGCGTATCCAATACATATCACTTTTTCGGTCTCCGATTGCAACTGTTGTGCTCCCATACATGAGCTTGCAACCAGCCTTGTCGAAAAACGCTAGTACACCTTTCGATGCAAGTCTACTGACTGATATCATATTGCTTTCCAATGTAGGAACGTATAACACACCCGTTAGTGTTATATTCACTGATTCACCGCTACCATCTTCGCAAACGATTAAACAATTTCCCACACCTTCGACTCGATTTTCGGTGCCGTCGGCGACTATAACATTCGAACGCGAACCGGTTTCAGTTTGTAATTCAGTGAACGCACTCTTATCTATACACATATGCGAAGTCGCACCCGAGTCGATCAACCACGAACACGGACTGCTTCTCTCATTTCTCTCGCGACGCACCATAAACGTAAACGATATTTTGTCATCTTCGCGCACTTTTCTTGCTTTCTGGTTTTGATTCGATTTGGAATTACTCTGCTCACCACTACTATCGCGCTTTTGTGCTAGAAACTCTCTGCAGTTTCTCTTTTTATGTCCTGTTTTACCACAGAAAAAACACGATACTGCAGGTTTGGCAGCGCTGCTAGCTTTCAGCACAAGCTCTTCGAGATGATTCCCACCATATAATTTTTCACTCTCCTCGATGAGTTTGGTTCGAACAAGTTGCATCGTGAGCTCTTGATCGGAGCGACTCTCAAGAGCCGTCGTGAGGCTGTCAAAACGACTCGGAAGGGCACGTTAACATCATCGCTACTTGCATGTATTCCGAAAGTTTTTCACCAGCGTTTTCCAGTCGCGCGTACAACTCCTCAATTCCGAAAAGGAAATCTTCCATGTTTTCCCCTTCCTTGTATTGAGCATTGCAGATTTCCTTCAGTAAGGACACTTTTCCTGTTAACGTCGCTTGATGATGATGCGATTTGAGTGCATCCCACATGGCTTTTGCGGACGTTTTCGCCATGATGAAGTTATGTTGGTTATCTTCCACCAACAGCGCGATGGTCGCCATCGCCTTGGAATCTGCTTCTTTCCACTCATTGGTAATCGGTGTTGGCGGTACTCCTGGGTCAACGTAGCTCCACGTACCCTCTCTCCGCAACAACATATGAACCTTAAACGACCAGGAACGATAATTCCTGTTGTTCAGTCGAATCACACCAACTTTTGCAAAGTCCATTTTAATTTTGCATCGAAACACAAAAACAAAAAATTCGCGAATTTCAAAAACCGTTCCAGACCGCAAACTTTTCACTCTGGCCCAAAAGCTGTGCACATAACCTGTCAAACCAAAGGAAATACCGGAAACGTGGGCTCTTCAAGGAAAAAGTATAAACGCGTGTGGGCACTAGTAGCTAACAGAACGGAATGAATAAGTCTTTATTTCTCTTTATTATAGATAAACTAATGAGCGGCAGTGTTGCCGATTTGGTAGCTTCAACAATCGTTGCTATTCGATCCCATAGATTCAACACATTCTACAACGTTAAAAAAAATCGCAAGAAGGTTGTATGCAAAGCCACGACCGCAAGGTTGAAGTAGAATACTTTTACAAGAAAGATAACCCGGCTGCTTGCGTGTCAGTCATTTTTTCTAGTAAATAAACGTTGACCGTTCATTGGCAGTATTGTAATTTCTTTTTGTTTGATATTTTGAATGAAGTTCATTGAATATTTTTAAATTTTGTGAAATGAGAAGTTGAAGTGCTGCCGAATTGTAATATGCATATTTAATACGACATCATTGAACGGGAACGGAACAAAGGCTACGGTTATGCAGAACGCGAATTATTTGCGTTCTGCATGACCGTAGCCAAACACTAAGCGACGCAAACACGTAATAATAGCCAGAGTATGCATGTAGATGAAGATAATTAATTTTAGATTATAGCGCAAAACGAGAAAATATTAACTCTCCGAATATTCATTTGTTCTTCAAATTTCAGTTGTTCAATTTAATATCCGATGAAATGTCTGTTTATCATCTGATGAAGCTCTTATATAGGCCAAATGATGCATTCCCAATTTACTAGGTCCATAACTCTGCCGACCGTGCTTGGGGAAGCGCGGTATAACGACCAATCAGAGGTCGAATTTTGTGTTTTGACAAGGCTTAAGAATTTTCAATAGTACAATAATTCGAATGATAAAATTGCAATTTCATGCATTTGGTAGGAATCATAGAAGATTTTCTAATCGATTGCTGCAAAAACGAAGGAAATCCATCGAAAACTAACCGATTTATTAGCATTTGAAATTTTTTTCACTTTTTTCAGTTTTAGATTTCCATTTTACATCCCTATGTAGCCGAACTTCCTGAGAGAAGTATTCTACTTAAAAATTAAATCTTCATTAATTCATTTGTTGTCCTTATAAGGACAATTGTTCAATTTTTCATAGGATGTAGTGTTTATCTTACATCTCTGTGTTACCTTGATAGTGAGGACTAAGGCGCACGGTCAACACAATAAGAAAGGTGTTTTCACATTGAAAACTAGACACGGCTTTACTGGAGGAAGTGTTGGCAAATGCATCTACCGCTAGTACCACCGCTATCATACGAAAGCGCGTCGTTTCATGTGGGGAATATCAACAACGAAAAATGACGCGCGTCTAAGCATAACCCGAACTGTTTCGCCGTGCTGCTCCCATTTACTACCACATCGGCCTCAGGGAGGTACCGGCTGCATCTGCATCTACCGCTGAGGCTGTCACTATACTGCTATTAGTACCAAAAGCTATTAACTCTTCAAAAAAGTGTTTTATTTGTTCTCAAAAGAACAATTGTTTAATTCAAAATCGGATTTACGCAATCGCATCTCTGTAATATTACCGACAATAATATTCTGTTGAACAAAATGATACAATTTTCCCATTAGGCCTCTGCCATAATAGACGCGAAAAGCGACGTGAACCGATTCGCTCGGCTGTAGGTTAATGTACAGCCATCAGTAGAGCTGTACATTAACCTACGGCCGAGCGAATCGTTTCGCGCCGCTTTTCGCGTCTACTATGGCAGAGGCCTTAGAGAAAGTTGCTGGCTGATGTATTCACTTCATGCAAGCCTGCTGCTGATGCTTCCCGCTACCACACTGAAACAGCATTTTAGTGAAGGGAGTGTCGTTGCATCAGCTGACACTGCTACTATCGATGCTGATATACCCGCTGCAACAGCTACGCTATGCATAGCCATGCCACAGTTGTGGCCGCTATCCGTAGCCATGCCACAGTTGTGGCCGCTATACGCTGCCATTGGTATCCGCTGTACCTGCATCTGCTGGCCCAGCTGCAATCGATGCTGAGATCCGCTGAAACTGCTACGCTTATCCGCAGCCATGCCACAGTTGTGGCCGCTATCCGCTATCGATGGTACCCACTGCACTGCTAAGGGAGGACTGCTGTTGTCGCTGTTCAGAACTATTATGAGCGGCTTCGACTAAAACAGGCTCTTATATAGGGATAAAAAAAGGAATGAATTATTTTTCGTGCGTAATGGAATGATATAACTTGAAAAATATGTGTGACTTCATTCTGGCTCAAAGCGATCATTTGATAAGCTCCACCTCTTTTTTCAGTTTCTAAAGTTTTTCCTCAGTTTCGTAGCACGGATGTACAAAAATAATTTCTTGTGGACATTCTGTCGAGCCGGACCGATAGCACTCTCATTGAAGCAACAAAATAACATGTTTTGTGTCGTGTTGCGCAGCTTGATTGAAGAAAATGTTCCCGTTCCAGTGTCGCACGGAAGCAGATTATTGCGTGTTTGACATTGCCGATGGTAGACATGAGTATGAAGGTTAAAATTCTGCTGAGGTATCAAAATATAACCGTTTCAATTTAAGACGCAAGAGCGTAAGTGCTGCATTTCTTTTATCTGCTGCCATCCAGCACGAGAACAAGTAGAAATTAAAACCGGTCCTTCTCAGGGCCACCAACACGTTCTTGAGGCAATGTTGAATTTTTCCTCGCTTGCAAATGCTGAAATTCGCGATTTTCCGTCTGTTACACACGATTAAAAATTTTAACTACTTCAATCACATAGTTGAAGAGCACCAAAAGGTGCTATTATATTTCACAACAGTAACAACACTGGCAAGTTTGTTCAATTATCATCATTCTGGATAACCATTCGCCGATGATTCTAGATCTCCCGGTTTCTCTAGTAGAATTTCCTGCCATTTCCAATAATTCTGCAGCTACCGAAAACTCTATAACAGCCGCCAGATAGACAGGTGCTTAAGTATCAACGCGCCCGGAACGATCACAATCATGGAATGAATTATACATAAAACACAAAGCGCGCATTCTTAGTCAACTAGGTATATTCTGTCGACCTTGTTAGGAAAAGAAGCATTGTGCGACCAATCAGAGGTCGACATTTGCGTTTCGACAAGGCTTGACAATTTTCAATAGTACAATCGTTCGAACAATCATATTACAACTTTCTGCATTTGGACGGGTGCTTGGTTGAATTTCCAATCGATTACTGCAAAAATAACGAAAATCGGTTGGAAACTGACTGAGCTTAAAACGGTTGAAAATGGACAATTTTTGTGACGCTCTCGATATTTTGGGTTTTTGAAATTGGATCCCTGTAATGAAAATGGTCCCCTGTATATGTTGCCGTAAGACGTAATTCTACGTCAAAAACTTCGGAAAACTTCGATATCTTGACCATACAAAATTTTCGAGCTGAGGCCAATAGAATGTATTAGCAATTTTTTCAAGGTCCCTAAATTAAGTTAAACCGACACTTCAAATAAATGATTAACAAAAATATTGTTCTAAATAATCCGAGTAAAACACGAAGTCGCTCAAAAACACAAAAAAAAAATTATAAAAAGCAAACAAATCATTACGGTTTTTCAAAAATTCGATAAAGATGAGAAGGGTTTCGCGCCAACTCGACTGAGGAGTTGGTAGTAGCTTTTCAGAATTCAATGGAACTTTGCGGGTTTGTAAGTCTTAGTACCCTAAGTAACTTGCATATTTTTTTAAAATTTATATGTATTAACATTTGAAAAGGGGTTAAGTTTTCAATAAATCGACAAATCTGAATAAAAAACCGAGATAGAGGAAAGTTCCGGAGGAATGATTTTCAAAAAAAAATTAAAATATTGAGATACTTGAATTTGAGATTCTATACTAAAAACTTATATTAATCCACCTAGCGGTCAGACCCAGCCTTTCTCATTCAAACTTTTAACTGTAAAAATAGATTTACATGAACGCTTCAATCCAATAAATGTATATTCACTCGTTAGGTCCCATACAAATGAAACATAAATTTCTGCACAACTCAAGAACAAACCAAGCAAATAAAACCGAATTTTCAAGAGGTAACAAATATGTCCATAATAGTTGGACGCCCCTCTCTTTTCTGGAAGGGAGGGGTTCCATACAAAAGAAACGCAAATTTTTGCTAATCTCGAGAGCTAACCAACTAAATGGAACTAAATTTGCGGGTGAATGTATTTAGAGGTAACAAATATGTGCATAATGGCTTGACACCCCTCCCTTTTCTATAAAGGAGGGGTCCCACACAAATGAAACACAAATTTCGCACAGCTCAAGAACCAATCAAGAAAATACAACCAAATTTGGTATGTTATTTTTGTTTAGAGGTAACAAATATGTCCATAATGGTTCAACGCCCCTCCCTCTTCTGGAAGCACATGTTTCTGCACAAATTTCTACACATCTTGCGTTGGACGCCCCTCCCTTTTCTGGAAGGGAGGGGTTCCATACGAAATAAGCACCAATTAGCTCTCGAGATGAGCAGAAATCTCGAGAGCTAATCAACAAAATGAAACCATATTTGGCAGGTGAATATTTTCAGTGGTGAGAAATATGTTCCATAATCGACCTCAGGCAACATTTTGGATTGTAAGATGGCAACTTCTGGTTTCTGGAAAACAGCCGAAAATGGCCAATTTCCACCAAATATAATATCCGGATCTAGAATGATACACAGGAGCTTAAATCGACCACAGATAGCATTTTAAATTCTAAGATGGCGACTTCCGGTTTCTGAAAAACAGCTGAAAATGACCAAATACCACCCAATACGAGTGTTTCTTTAACCAGTTTGACTTTCAAAATCCAGAAATTGTCTCCAAATGCCATTTAGAAATCCAAAATGGCGACTTCCGGTTCTGGAAAAACAGCGATAAACGACCAAATACCACCCAATATGGGTATTTCCGGAAACGTAATGATGCACTGGAGCCACAAATCGACTTCAGACAACATTTTGAATTGTAAGATGGCAACTTCCGATTTTGGAAAACAGCCTGAAATGGACGATTCCCATTAAATATGAGTATCTACGGAACCAGAAAGATGCACAGACGCTTAAAATTGATCACAAAGACAAACTTGAATTTTAAGATGGTGACTTCCGGTGTCTGGCAAACAGCCAGAAATGACCAAATACCATTCAATATGAATGTTTTCGGAACCAGAATTACGGCCAGATGACAGAAAATGACCAAATACCACCCAATATGAGTATCTCCGGACCTTGAATGTTGCAAGAAGCTAAAAATTAACCACAGAGACCATTATGAATTGTAGTTTCTGGAAAACAGCCAGAAATGGCCGATTTCCGTCTAACATGAGTATCTCCGGATCTAGAATGATACACAGCAGCTGAATTATACATGGATTCTAGGTTGGCGACTTCCGGTTCCTGGGAAACAGCCGAAAATGATCGAATAACACCCAATATGGGTGTTTCTTCAACCAGAATGACGCTCAGAGGCCAGAAATTATCTTAAATACTATTTTGAAATCCAAGATGGCGACTTCCAGTTTGTGAAAAACAGCCTAAAATAACCAAATACCATTCAATATGAGTATCTCTGGAACCAGAATAATGCAATGAGCTAACAATTGACCTCAGGCACCATTTTGAATTCATCATTCGTTGTTTTGCTTTCGTCTCGATTAGACGCAAATTGTTTATCTCCGTTTGAGTTCGCAAAATAACAATACACGAGTTATCGTACGGGTGTTTTTTTGTCGATTAGTTCTTGTGCTGCGCGATAACAATAGCCTGTTATATATCGGCAGAAACATCTGCACACTGGTAGGGGCAGGCTACCCAGCCAGTGATTCGATACGCAGCTGATATATCAGCAAGAATAATTCTCCCGCACCGCTGTTACCCCGCTAGCAGCACGGACCATCATACGATCGAGCGAGTGGAAGTCAACTACAAGTGGCATCTACAAGGTCGCGTGTAGGACACGGCCACTGCGTCTCAACACGAAGCTGGATCGTCATTGTTTGTTCTGCGGAGACGCTCGATTAATTCTACTATCAGCCGTGAGGTCGTGACTTAGACGTTCGGTGAAGTATTACCTTTAGAATTTTTACTATTATTATCAATATTATTACTATGTTATAATATTATTATTAATATTATTATTGATATTATTATTGTTATTATTAATATTATTACTATAATTATTATTATTATTATTATTACTATTGTTATTAGAATTAGTATTACTGTCTTTTTTTTATTTGATCCATTGTAGATTGAAAAATTGTTTTTAAAATTTAACATCAACTACTTGAACCCCCCCCCCCCCATATTCGAATATTTATCGTTTGTGTGCGGTAGAGCGTAACGCTCCCGCAAAATGGACGACATGCAGGTGCAACTTTTCCTGGAGGTGGAAACAAACGGGGAAGAAATTGAAATTTCTCCCATCAGCTCACCCCTACCTTCCCCTGTGCCCTCCCCTTTGCCAAGTCCTGTACCAAGAGTACCGGAAGTACGGGTAAAAGCTTACCCAGATGCCGCTGGCGGTCCCTACGTTGTTTTTTCCGGCCCATAAAGAAGCCATTGAATATTATTCAAATTGGCAAAGACCTGGCAAAACATTTTTCGGCCGTAACCGAGATTACGAAGGTGAGGCCGAACAAACTGCGAGTTGTCGTGAGTAGCTTGAAGCAAGCAAACGAAATTGCTGGCTACGAGCTCTCCACGAGAGAGTATCGCGTGTACATCCCTGCCAAGGATGTAGAAATCGACGGTGTGGTTACCGAGGGGAATCTCACTGTCGATGACATTTTGCGTCATGGAGTTGGCTGTTTTAAAAACCCCTTGATGCAAAGTGTAAAGATACTGGATTGCAAGCAATTGCATTCAGTATCCATCGAAGAAGGGAAGAAGAAATTCCTCCCTTCGGATTCCTTCCGAGTAACATTCGCCGGATCCGCGCTGCCGAACTACGTCCGCTTGGACAGGGTTCGTCTACCTGTACGCCTGTTCGTACCGCGGGTCATGCATTGCCAAAACTGTAAGCAGTTAGGTCACACAGCCACCTACTGCTGCAACAAGGCACGCTGTAGCAAGTGCGGAGGCAATCATGCTGAGAACGCTTGCAGTGGGGATACTGAAAAGTGTCTTTATTGCGAGGGAACTCGGCATGACCTTCCGGCATGTCCCGCGTACAAACAGCGCGAGGAAAAAATTAAGCGTTCCCTTAAGGAACGATCAAAGCGCTCTTTTGCAGAAATGCTTAAGAGGGCTGAGCCACCCTCGACAGGAAACATCTTTTCCTTTTTGCCAACCGATGAGGGTACATCTGACGATCCCGTCGAAGGGTGTTCCTATGCCTTGCCAGAGGGATCTAGGAAGAGGAGAATGCTCAACTCTCCTAATCTTTCTCGTAAAGGTCGTAAGATAACCCCTAGCGGAATGACCAATAAGACAACACAAAAAGGAAGCGGTGAAGAAAAACCGAAGCAAGTACCCCCCGGTTTTAATTTCAAATCAAACCAGGAGTACCCACCGCTTCCTGGGGCACCAAAAACCCCTCGTGCACCCATTTCTCGATCAGAAGACATAAAAGAAACAGGGTTCATAAAATTCTCTGATATTGTGGACTGGATATTTAAAACATTCAACATACCAGATCCCCTTCAAAACATTCTTCTTGCCCTTCTCCCAACAGTGAAAACCTTTTTGAAGCAACTCACAGCAACTTGGCCCCTCATTTCAGCTATCGTATCTTTCGATGACTAATACGTTGAAAGAGGTTAGGAATTTTGTCACTGTGTTACAGTGGAACTGCAGAAGTATCATCCCCAAATTTGATTTATTTTCACATTTGATAAACACATACAATTGTGATGCGTTCGCGCTTTGTGAAACTTTTCTTAATTCAAATGACCAACTTAATTTCCACGATTTTAACATCATTCGTCGAGATCGAGACTCACACGGTGGAGGGGTACTTTTAGGGATCAAAAAGTGCTATTCTTTTTTCAGAATCGACCTCCCCTCGATCTCGAATATTGAAGTTGTTGCCATTCAAACGAATTTGAATGGAAAAGACCTTTGCCTTGTTTCGTTATATATCCCCCCATCCGCGCGGATTGAACAGAAGCAACTCCTTGATATAGCAGAATTGCTTCCCGCACCTTTTATGATTTTGGGAGATTTTAACTCTCACTGTTCGCTATGGGGGTCGCTGTACGACGACAACCGATCTTCTTTAATTTGTAACTTGATCGACGACTTCAATATGACACTTTTGAATACTGGGGAAGCGACACGTGTACCTAATCCTCCAGCACGTGAAAGCGTGCTTGACCTATCCCTCTGCTCGACATCACTTGCGTTAGATTGCCAGTGGAAAGTAATCAACGATCCCCACGGTAGTGATCATCTTCCAATCGTTATATCAATTGCTAATGGTTCAACTCCCCCGAACCCAATCAATATTTCCTACGACCTTACACGTAATATTGATTGGAAGCGTTATGAGTCTATTACAGCGGAATCTATCGAGACTCACGAGGAACTTCCTCCGGAGGAAGAATACGCGTTCTTAGCTGGCTTGATAATCGACGCCGCGACGCAAGCTCAGACGGAACCGATACCCGGGGTAACGATTAGACAAATGGTGGGACAAAGAGTGCTCTGAGCTGTACGCGCGAAGGTCCGCGGCGTATAAGGACTACCGGGAGTACGGCACTGTCAACCTACTACGAAAGTACGAGGCACTGGGCAGGCAGATGAAGAGCTTAGTAAAGGCGAAAAAACGCGGGTACTGGCGGCGGTTCGTAAACGCGTTGTCGAGGGAAACAGCGATGAGCACTCTTTGGGATACCGCCAGGCACATGCGGAACCGTGACGTTTCGAATGAGAGTGAGGAGTATTCAGATCGCTGGATACTCGATTTTGCCAAAAAGGTCTGTCCGGATTCTGTACCGGAACAGAAAACCTTTCGCGACGCGTTTATAGTAACTACGGAAGAGCCTCCATTTTCGATGTTGGAATTTTCAATGGCTCTCCTGTCGTGCAACAATAAGGCTCCAGGGTTAGATAGAATAAAATTCAACCTGTTGAAGAATCTACCCGACTCTGCAAAAAGACGCTTGTTGGACTTGTTCAACAAGTTTCTTGAGCTAAACATTGTTCCGCATGACTGGAGGGAGGTAAAAGTCATTGCTATTCGGAAACCCGGGAAACCTGCCTCTGATCACAATTCATATAGGCCGATTGCGATGCTCTCTTGCCTCCGGAAATTAATGGAGAAATGATCCTCTTACGGTTAGACAAATGGGTCGAAACAAACGGTTTGCTTTCAGATACTCAATTTGGCTTTCGCCGGGGCAAAGGGACGAACGATTGCCTAGCGTTGCTTTCTACTGAAATTCAACTCACATTTGCTCGAAAAGAGCAAATGGCTTCTGCGTTCTTGGATATTAAGGGGGCTTTTGACTCTGTCTCTGTAGAAGTTTTAAGCGCGAAACTTCATTCGCAGGGACTTTCACTAAATCTGAATAACTTTTTGCTCAATTTGTTGTCAGAAAAGCATATGTATTTCTCACATGGCGATTCGACAACTTCCCGAATTAGTTACATGGGCCTTCCCCAGGGCTCATGTTTAAGTCCTCTCTTATATAATTTTTACGTCAATGACATCGATGAATGTCTTGCAAATTCATGCACGCTAAGGCAACTTGCAGACGATAGCGTTGTATCCATTACTGGTAGCGAGGCTAGCGATCTGCAAGGACCATTGCAAGATACCTTAGACAATTTGTCTGAATGGGCTCTTAAGCTGGGTATCGAATTCTCTCCGGAGAAAACTGAGTTGGTCGTTTTTTCTAGGAAGCATAACCCAGCTCAGCTGCAGCTCCTACTAACGGGTAAAACGATCTCTCAGGTTTTAGTCGCTAAATATCTCGGGGTCTGGTTCGACTCTAAATGCACCTGGGCTTGTCATATTAGGTATCTGACACGAAAATGCCAACAGAGGATTAATTTTCTTCGTACGATTACCGGAACCTGGTGGGGAGCCCACCCAGGAGACCTTCTAAGGCTTTACCAAACAACGATATTGCCAGTTCTTGAGTACGGCTGTTTCTGCTTTCGCTCCGCCGCGAACACGCACATTATAAAATTAGAGAGAATACAATATCGTTGTTTGCGTATTGCCTTGGGTTGCATGCAGTCGACCCATACGATGAGTCTTGAAGTGTTAGCGGGTATTCTTCCGTTGAAACATCGTTTTTGGAATCTCTCTTACCGGTTGCTAATTCGATGCAGAGTTATGAACCCATTAGTAATTGAAAATTTCGAGAGGTTGGTCGACCTTCAATCTCAATCCAGATTTATGACTTTATATTTTGACTATATGGCTCAAGATATTAATCCTTCTTCATACGATTCCTCCAATGTCGCACTTTTAGATACTTCTAATAATGCTATATTCTTCGACACCACCATGAAACAAGACATTTCTGGTATCCCGGATCAATTGCGACCCCAAGAGATCCCTAAGATTTTTTCGAATAAGTTTAAACATGTTAGTTATGATAAAAGGTTTTACACTGACGGATCTAATCTAGATGAGTCCACTGGCTTCGGTGTTTTCCACGAAAATTTTACCGCCTCCTACAAACTCGATGCTCCTGCTTCCGTGTACGTCGCAGAACTTGCTGCTATTCAGTACTCTCTTGGAATCATCGAAACCCTACCCACAGACCACTACTTCATCTTCACAGATAGTCTCAGTGCCATTGAGGCTCTGCGATCGATGAAGCCTGTGAAGCACACCCCGTATTTCCTGGGGAAAATACGGCGGTTTTTAAGTGCTTTAACAGATAAAAATTACCGGGTTACCTTAGCGTGGGTCCCTTCTCATTGCTCGATTCCGGGTAATGAAAAGGCTGACTCTTTTGCTAAGGTGGGTGCTATTGATGGCGATATTTATGAAAGACCAATTGCTTATGATGAATTTTATAGCATTTTGCGTCAGAGAACACTCAACAGTTGGCAATCATCATGGAACTCAGATGAACTGGGACGGTGGCTACATTCCATTTTTCCTAAGGTATCGACGAAAGCATGGTTCAAGGGGTTGGATGTCGGTCGGGACTTCATTCGCGTGATGTCCAGACTTATGTCCAATCACTACACGTTAAACACGCATCTCTTTCGTATAGGGCTTGTAGACAGTAATCACTGCGTTTGTGGCGATGGCTACCATGACATCGAGCATGTTGTTTGGTCGTGTACCGAATACTGTGGTGTTAGGTCCGAGCTTATAGATTCCCTTCGGGCCCGAGGAAAACAACCGAACGTACCCGTTAGAGACATTCTGGGAAGCGGTGATCTCCAGTACATGACACAGCTATACTGCTTTCTGAAAAACGCTGACATTAAAATTTAAAATTTTCTTTGTCTATTTGTCAGATTAAGGATACAAATATGCTATGCTGAAGACACGGAAACGAAGAGCCCGCATCTATGCTTACACAAATATTTTGAACCCACAACAAACAAGAATACAATTGCTCTACCAGTTGAAAACGAAGTTCCAAAATAATTTTAAGTCAAAATTGTATCTCCCCTCCTCTCACCTTAAATCCCCACTAGCTCGTAGTCGGCCGCGAGAATAAAGAAAAGGCCTCCCTCTTTTCCCTGCTAACGTAGAATTAATACGAATTGTACTTGGCTGAGTAAAACAGAAAATGTATCGTGCCGTGTCAAATAAACTAATTTAAACCTAAACCATTTTGAATTGCTAAATGGCAACTTCTAGCAAAAATGACCGAATAATCCATCAATATGGATATTTCCGTAATCGAGAAGCAGGGGCGAACGAAGGCTGATTTGAGCTGCAGGCGAAGACTGATTTTGCCGCCCCCCCCCCCTCAAGTTTTTATTTTATATGAAACGCATTTTCTATAGACTCGAAAATTTGATTAGACAGCATGTGTTGTGTTAACAATTCAAAAATTACCTTTTCATGCTTTCAATGTTGGAATTTTTTTTATCGTTTCCGACATATCAATTTCTTGAAGCACCTGTCTTTCTATCGATATTATCGCCAAGCCACACAAACGTTCTTGCGACATGGTCGATCGTAGTTACGTCTTTATAAGTTTTAATTTTGAGAAACTTCTCTCGCCACTTGTTACTTACTTACTTTACTTTACTTTACTTTTAAGGCGACAGACCGATTATCAATCCAGTGCCGAATCCAGAATACGTCGCCATGTCACTCGGTCTTGGGCTGCTATCCTCCAATCGCCCCTAACACCTATTTCGCGTGCATCCTCGTCGACAGCACACATCCAACGAGTGCGGGGTCTACCCCGAAGTCGACGACCTCTATCGGGATTCCTGCTAAATATAGCCTTCGCTTGACGCTCATCCGGCATTCTCGCTACATGCCCAGCCCACTGAAGCCTGCTGTGTTTTATCCGCTTGACTATATCCGCCGAGTTGTATGCCTGGTACACTTAATGGTTCATGCGTCTGCGCCAAACAGCATTTTCTAGTTTGCCGCCAAGGTTTGAAAAAAAAACCCTACGCTCAAAAACACCAAGAGCTAGCCGATCAGCCTTTTTCAGCGTCCATGATTCAAGGCCGTAGAGAGCCACCGGAAGAATCAGTGTCTTATAGAGTGCAAGTTTAGTTCGAATTTGAAGACTGCGGGACCTTAGCTGGTTACGTAATCCGTAAAAGGCCCTGTTTGCGGCTGCTATCCGCCTCTTTATCCCACGGCTAACCTCGTTGTCACATGTCACTGATGTTCCCAGGTAAATAAGTTCGTCGACTACTTCAAATGCTTCCCCATCTAGCACCACCGCAGCACCAACCTCCAACGGACTACCACGCACTCTGCCAGCCACCTTGTTTTTCGTTTAGGCAGAGTTTATGACAAGCCCTAATCTCGCAGCTTCTCGCCTGAGAGGTCCGAAAGCCTCTTCCACTGCTCTACGATTAATACCAATAATGTCGATATCATCCGCAAAACCTAGAACAAACAACAATATCGCACGCTAGCCTGGGGCTAATGCGGTCTCGATCAACTAGATTAGTTGAGAGAATTCGTTATCGATATTGTTTTTCGGCACATTTTGCATGTTGTAGGATAAGTACAACGACACACCGTGCCCCAGTGCAGAGTCGAGAAAATTTTTCGCTCGAAAAGTTCCTCGACCTGATCGGGAATCGAACCCAATATCACAACCGTGTGGGAGAGCTAGCCGACCGACATCGCTAACCACAGAACCACGGGGACCACCTAGAAGCATGTGCGATTTCGTAATGATGGTGCCGCTTCTCTGCACACCAGCTCTCCGTATAGCACCTTCCAATGCGATGTTGAACAATAAGTTCGACAGCCCATCACCCTGCTTCAAATCATCTAACGTCATGAAAGGGTCCGATATCTCACCGGCTATCCTGACGCTTGATGTAGAACCTTCAAGGGTGGCACGTATGAACCTAATCAGCTTTGTTGGGAAGCCATGTTCGAGCATGATCCGCCATAACTCATTTCTCTTAACTGAATCGTACGCTGCCCTGAAGTCTATTAACAGATGGTGCGCATGTAAGTTGAATTCTCGAAAATTTTCGAGGATTTGTCGCAAGGTAAACATTTGGTCCGTCGTGGAGCGTCCCCCTCGAAAACCGCATTGGTACTCGGCAACAAAGGTCTCCTGCAACGGCCTCAGTCTGTGGAACAGGATGCGGGAGAGAATTTTGTACACGGTATTGAGAAGAGTTATGCCCCGATAATTGCTACAGTCCAGGCAATGACCTTTTTTGTAGATCGGGCATATGAGACCCTCCAACCAGTCCACAGACCAGACCACTCTCAGCATGATCCGATGGATGGCACGATACAGCTGTTCGCTCCCGACTTTGAAGAGTTCGGCGGGAATGCCGGCCTTCCCAGCTGCCTTGCAGTTTCTCAGCTCTTTCACTGCTTTCTTCACCTCGTCCATGGATGGTGGATCCACAGCTTGACCATCATCCTCAATAGTCATCCTGCTCCTTTCGATTCCACTGTTTTCCTCACCATTCAACAGCACACTGAAGTGTTCCTTCCAACGCCTGGCCACCTCTGTTTTATCGGTTATCAGGTTCCCCTCCCTATCGTTGCACATGACAGGAGCTGACACGTTTCGATTCCTAATTCCGTTGACCTTCTTGTAGAAGCTCCTCGCATCGTGCCTGGAGAAGCAACCTTCCGCCTCCGCAAGAAGACGCTCCCAATGCTGTCGTTTCTTCCGGCGATGGAGTCTCTTTTCAGCGGCTCTAGCATCTCGATATCTACCCACGCTCTGACGAGTCACAGCCGTGGCCAACATGTGACCCCTGGCGCGGTTCTTCTCCTCCGTCACTCGCTGGCACCCAGCGTCAAACCACTCATTGGACGCAGCTGCCGCAGTTGTACCCAACACTTCTCGCGCTGTAGTGCTCATCGAACTGTGGATGTGTCTCCTGCGCTTTCATTGTATGTCTTTTCCAGGAGCTCAAAGAACACCACTTGTTACACTAATGGGTAAAGTGAGTAAATTTCTCAAAGATACAAAAACATTTGAAAAAGTATCAATCAGTTGATTTTTTGTGATGTAGTTAACGCATTCATTGGAGTCGTCTCAGCTGGCAACATAGGTGATAAAATAACAAGTTCTTGGTGCATTTCATGTCCATCGATGTCACACTCTTTCTTGTGTGTGAGGATTTTCTGTAAATGTAGACAACTTTTCTCTAACTTATCTGTACTACAACCCATTAAACTGTGAATATCATACAAGAAGCTGAAATTGTCACTGTGATTTTTCGTTAACTGGAATCGATCATCGAACGATGCAATAGCTAAATCCAATACAGAATAGAAGAAATTCACTTTGAAAGAGAGTTTTTTCGATGTAATTGGTTCATCTGACTGTTCGTATGCAAACTGTTTCTTTATCATTCTCGGCCAAATTCGTGTTTCTGTTTGAAACTCCGGATTTACTTCTAAAATGTCGGCACGTTCTTTAGCATCAGTAATGACGCTATTCAAACCTTCATTTCTCATATTTTTCAAAAAGTTTTAAACGCTGCCTATCAAGTCTATAGTGTTTTCGAGACTGCTATTTATTTTTTGAAGGTACTTACTCACTAAATTGATTTTGAACAAAATTGAATGCCAAGCTACTAAACTGCATACGAATTTGATTTTTTTAATTTTTTTTGCTAGGCTTTTTGCAGTATTTCTTGCAAACGCATCTTGCTTCAGATCCTCGATTGCTTCATATAGGGCATAATAAATTTCTCCTATATCAAACCTCAAGGGAGTGACAGCATCAATTCGACTTTCCCAACGCGTTCCACTCAGAGGCTCTACCGTAAAAGTCGAGGATGTTGTCATTTCGATAAAACCAATCATTTCAAACGATTTGTTATTTGACTTTGATCATGTCCTATGGCCAATTCGTCGTGCATTTGCAGACTTTAAACACTTCACAAATAATCAATGAATTTGGAACGTTCAAATAGTACGATATTATATTTAAATTATGTTGAGACCACATATATCGATCAAACCAGGTATAGTTTTAAATAGTCTTTGAATTTCTTTTCTTTCTAAAACTTTTGAGCCACAAATCAAATTGTTATGAAGTTTGTTATTTGTAAGTTTGAGAGATGACTAGTGTCATACGAACCACTAGTTATGTTCAAATAAGTCATGTAATCTTTGAGATAATAGACTTTCGTTGTTTTATTAACAATTTAATACTTAACGGTCGCTTATGTTCTATCATGATAAAATGAAATTGGAACGTATAGTGCAGCCAAACTTTGAAACCAAGTGTTCAATCATAATTCATCAGTTTACCCTTAACTAGCCCGCTCATCTGATAATAATATTGATCAAATCGGTTGTGTAGTTTCTGCAGCCTAAATTCATCAAGCGATACCTACTTGAAACTAAAACTAGTTCATTGTTAAGGTCGTCTTTGCCCTTTATTTTTGGCATGGTTCGATTTTGCCAACAGGAAAGAATCTGGCTTGTTGCCATAATAGAACGAAATCTGTATTTTGCTTATTTATTTGCAGCAATCTAGTTTAGAAGAAAAAATATTCGCTTTAACATTGATGAATATGTACCTTTTATTCTGATACATTCAATTTTCTTCCATACGTGAAAAGGCTATCTTCTATAAAGATCTAAATTGAGTACGATTTAGTAGAAATTAAAGAGCATAATCATTTCAAATGACCTGGAAATACGCGAAAATTTAATCGACCATTTTTGATTTGAATGAAACTTTGCACACGTATTTGGCTTAGCAAACTGAGCATTTTTCACAGATGGAGAGATTTTTTACACCCTTGAGTTATATTCTAAAAGGGCGTATGCCTTTTGGCATAGGTTTTATTCGAAGCATTGTAGCTCAGAAACCGTTGGTTGTATAGAAAAACTGTCTGAGATGTATGGAATTGAAAATGCATCATAAAAAAATTATACACTGTACAAGAAAATATTTTTTTGATAAAAAAAAAATTAAAATAAACATTAAATTTCAATTAAAAAAAAAGAGTTAATTTTTTTTTATTTTTTTTTAAATAAACTTGATGTTAATACGCAACTTTTAAAAAAAAGTCCAGGATGGAGAAATGAAAAATAATTTTTTTATGGTTGATTGATTTTTTTATAAAAATTCTAATTCAAACATTAAAAAAAAAAAAATATTTTGATGATTTTAAAAGATGCAGAGAGTCATTTCAAATTAATTTTAAAGCTCATGGTAGTTAATATTCTAAAGGCATTGGTTTTCGAATTATTTCTAATTCAAGCTCGCAAAATTATTAAGGCAAGGGCAAGCTTGATTACCGTGCCAATTTGTATACATGGGTTCTAAAGTATGTTTCTAAGGCATTGATTTTTCTGTATTTTAGTGGCGTAGTCAAGAAGGGGATAACAAACTTTTTATTATATGTAAATTATCGACAAATTCATCGTAAAATTTATATACAGGCGTTTTCGAGTATGATTCGAGCCTTTCACGACATTAAGAGGAAGGGATGAAAGTGGATGAATGTTGTCAACTCAGGGTATCGAACGTCTTCGTCAGTGGTTTTCTTCGGCAGCTTTTCTGCAGCAATCTTATGCAAAAACCTGCCGAAGAAAACCACTGACGAAGACGTTCGATACCCTATATCAATTTTCAAACCGCCTGATCGTTTATCATATCATTCGGCATATAAACGTCCTATAGCAAAGTATTTGTTTCAATAACTTAATTTTACCTTTCTCATTAGCATTGCCAGGAGGGGGGCTTAGCAATAACGAATTTGTAATTTGTAAACTCCAAAATCAAACACGATACCGTATTATTTTGTATTTTTTTTTCCTCTATGGACTTCCTGACTGCGACCAGAATCGTAGATCTATTGTGAGATATGCCCGAGTGTCTGCTGTATCCCGCACTTCTGTTAATAGCAATACATACCGCTATTGAGCAGTGGCATGCTTATCATTATTGTTCATCAGTGCTTGTGTGTAATGTGATACTCTTCCTTACACGTTTACTGCTCTACTATACAGATACTCGTTCCTCTTGCCAAACAAACATCACCAATTATAATTCCCTGGAGAAGTTTCCTCGTGCGTCCTTCTGGCCAGTTTTATTGATAAGAGGGACTTATTTTTTGTTAAGAGGACGTCACGCGAAGGTATTGTAGATTTCAGCGTGAAGGAAGGGTAACTGGTGAGGAGCCTGAGAATAAACCCATGCTTAAGTCCTTTTTTTTGACATCGGATGGCCTGGTTCTACTAAGATTCGAACCCACGACCATCCGCTTGACAAAGCGGACTCTGTTATCTGCGGCTACGCAGCTCCTTTGTATGCGTGGTTTCTTATCTACGGGGTATATTCCTGTAACACGGGGTATATTCCTGTAACATTGATTTTTCTGTGTCTCAGTGTTAACTTTGTGTCAACGGATTTCCTTAGTTTTTACAACAATCGATTGGAAAATTAGTTGCATGTCCTTCAAAATGCCGTAAAATTATAAGTTTATGAGGTAAACTATTGTACTAATGAAAGGTGTCGAGACATGTTTCAAACACAGATTTCAACCAATGAGAGCAGGAAAAAAGTTCAAATATGATCCAGCAAGGGTATTTTTTCGAACCGGAATGATATGCCATTTTCGATTTCAAAATGGAGTCTTTGGGTTTCTGGAAAACAGCCTAAAATGGCCAAATACAACAAATTATGATTCCCAAAATTGGAGTGATGACCAGAGGACGGAAATCAACCCCAGACACCGTTTTGAAATTCAAGATGGTGTAACCTCCGGTTTTCAGTAAATAGCAAAAAATGGCCAAATACCTTCAAGTATAGGTATTTTCAGAGCGAGAACAATGCACAAAGTTCGGAAATCCACTTTATATGCCATTCTGAAATTCACAATGACGACTTCCACTTTTCACGAAACTGCCTAAAAGGCTCAAATTCATTCTAAAACGAATATTTCTGTAATCTAAAACATGCACATAGGCCAAAAAACGACCCCTGACACTTTTTTTTATTCCAAGTGGCAATTTCCGTAAAAATGCCAAAAATATTCATTTCAGAATCGAGTTAATGTCCGGAGACCGGAGAACAAATTCAGACGCCAAATTTTTGAAATTTTGAAATTCAACATGGTGAATTCCGGTTTTCGTAAAGCAGCCTTAATAGCCGAATACCATCCAATATGAGTATTTCTGGAACCAAAATTGTGTCCAGAAAATGTCTAGGAAATGACCAAATACCACCCAATATGGGCATTAATCGAGTAATTGAGATGATACACATAGGCCAAAAATCGTTTTTAGACGCCATTTGAAATTTGAACTGGCAAGTTCCGGTTGCTGGAAAACATCCAAAAATAGTCATTCCAGAACTGAGATGATGCCAAGAGACCAGAGATCAAATCCAGACGCTATTTAAAAATACAAGACTTCCGGTTACCGAAAATAACCAAATATGTAGTATGGTTATTTTTGGAATCAAAATGATAGCTAACGGTCGAAAATCGAAATAATTTTGAAATCCAACATGACCACTTCCGCTTTTTGGAAAACAACCAAGGATGACCGAACACCACCTAATATGTGTTCCGACGTTTCAAAATCCAAGATGGTGACTTCCTGGTCCCATTAATCACCAAATACCACTCAAAATAAATATTTCGTCATCGAGACGATGCACATAGACCAAAAATCGACCCCTGACGCCATTTTTTAATCCGAAGTGGCAACTTGCGGTTGCGGAAAAAATACCAAAAATATTTATTTCAGGATCAAGATGATGTCCGGAAACCGGAGAACAAATTCAGAAGCCTACCGGAAACTACCAAAAAAGTTGACTACATACGCCATCTGAAATTGCAACGACGGGTTGCTGAAAAATAGCCTAATATGATCACTCTGAAATCGATACCCAGAGATCGGAAATCAAATCCATACACCGTTTTCAAATCCTTGATGATAATATCCGGCATCCGCAAATAACCGAATACCACCCAATATGGTTGATACCCCCCGTACTCCCCCGTGGTCTTTTGGCAAACCCATCCCCCTCCCGCGAATTTAACCATGTGGTCGAATTTAACCATGTGGTTTTTTCAGTTGTCAAGTACCAAAAAAATCACTTCAATTTTTACTATTAAACTTCAGTACATTCTATATTTCTAAAATGCAAAAGCTACATTCTTGACTTCGTGGCAACAATAAATTATAAGTCAGGAAAAAAGACCACGTGGTCATTTTGTTAACCCCCCCACCCCCGTGCGTGGTCTTTTGACAACCCCCCCCCCGTTCCCCTCTTCATGACCACGTGGTTTAGGAACGGCCCCTTAAACTAAGTAGATTGGGCTTATACTGATTCTATTGATTTTAATTCTTAAACAACATTTTTAATACTGGACTTTTTAAAGTTTATTTTTTGTTCAAATTAATTTGTTTTTTTTTGCATGTGTTGTTTGATTGAAGATTAGGACAACGCTATACCTAGCTAATATAATAAACTTAATATCAGAACGTTCCGTCAAGTTTCTAACAATTTTACCTATTGCTATTTTGCCGAATGTATTTGATAAAGTTTTGATAGAAATTGGAACGTTGTAGAAACAGGATTCAGGAAAACAGATTTTTGGGCATAATACATAAGGCTGTATGTTCATATAACATGGTAATATTAATATTTGTTTGAAATAAAGTACATTTGATAGGTATACCGTTGTCCTCTTAAACTTACCGTAAAACGGGGCGAATAGACACAGTGGAGCGAATAAAAACAAAACTTCCCAACTTGAAAAATGCGATTTTAAGTCTTCGATTACATTTAAAAACCATGCAACAAATATTTTCTTGGATAGTTCAATAGTAAACAAGTCCTGCAAACCCATTTTTGGGTTAGCAGCACTACAGTCGGTTTGCTTATAAAAATGCAAAATGGGGGCTCAAATTCTGAACGTTTCCGAGTACCAAAAAACTTTGGCTGTGGAAGCCATTCTGCTTCACTTGGAACTTGTTCGTGTGATATACTGGGTCGGTAGTTGAGTTTTTACGGTGAATTAAAGGATTGATGTAAGGTATTCATCACCACGTTACCTATGTTTCATGGAAAACTCGCGGTTCTCAGATTAACGGGGCGAATAGAAACAACGCCGTAGTGGCTATTTTTTGTACCAAAACATGTGGATTTGAGAAATGCTATAATGTTTCATATGTAAAATGATGTCTGGAACATGTTTTGTGCATTTTCAGCCCATCATGGTCAGGACTTACCAACAAAAAAGTCCAAAAACGTATTCGCTCCGCCTGTTGCTGTTGAGATTTTACGCAAAAAAAAACTGTTTCCTTGTCAAGCGGTTACGAAATATAGATATCGGATGATAGATAAATCGGATGTTACCTTTAGACTTCAATCCAGTAGACAACCACGCTAGTTTCCAAAAACGTGTTGAAAGTCTGATTTATCTGCTGCATGATGCTCGACATGGACTGAGCCGAGAGATATGAATCAAGGTTTGAGTTCCGCCAAGATAAAATGTTCCCGGATGTCGTGTCCTAGATGAAACACCGGAAGATGCCAGACCGGTGGAAATGCTTGACCCAACCCCTTCTGTTCATAATAAGAACTCTAATAGAACATATTCATTCATAAGATAACAAACATGAAGTAATAAACCGAACATTTCCACTATTTTGATATTTTATATCGTTTTCTTGCCTCTAATATCAATAAATATGATGCAATTGTTCCGTTTTCTTAAAATTGAAACTAGAATTTTCTATCAAAACAAGGAAAACGTATTTTATTGGCGAGTGTTTCTATTCGCCCCATTGCGGGGTGAATAGAAACATGCAACATTTTTTTCAATAAAACAATAAATTACTTATTTTATCAAAATGGACGTTACACCCTTAATAAAGGGAAGCAAGACCCATGTTTTAAAACTTTTATATTCATTCTATACATTATAGTATTTTTTTTACACTGCAAGATATATCGCAGACTGTTTCTATTCGCCCCGTTTTACGGTATTGGCGCAGCAACGCGGACCGGGTTACAGCTAGTCTTTAAAATAAATTCATTCACGAATTGAATTCATTGAGAGTCGCTTTTGCACATGTTGTCGCTTACCATCTTTTCTCACTGAAACGTAGTCCCTTTGCCCTGACATGGCTCTACTGACCTGGTCACTGTCATAAAACTGCAATACCTCGTTTTTTACTTCCAGGGGCAATCCATGTCCAAGCCTCACGTCAGGAATAGCCAATATTCCACTAACCTCTGATACGCGCCGAGCCTGTTTCACAATGTATTCCGTTGTTTCAAACTATTCTGTTATCGTTTGTTGGTTCCAAGATTTCGGTAGAACCAAAAGTATTCTTACTTTATCTTCCCTCGAGCATTCGGGCGCAGTAAATTTTTCTTTTAACTGCAAAATTATCTCGTCGAAGTCTCTCGCTTTACGTTTCAATAAATCTAGGTCATCTTCAGCATCGAAATCGATGATTCCAGCTAGGCCTTTGTTGAATAACTCAATTTTCTGTGTTCTGGAGTATTCTTTTTTAATGCTTTCTTGAGAATATGATGAAACGATTGGTCGTATCTCCACCAATTCGTATACAGATGCAGATGGTTGCAACTTCGTCGGTAGAATGTTACTTCCACATCCTGATGTTGATGGTTCCATGAATTAATTGTGTGGATGCTCTTCGAGATCAAATCACTTCGATACAATGTGATCGACACGAATCACAAATTGATAAAAACGTATTAAAATAAGCTTGACTGTTCAATATTTTTAATTTTGCAATAACGTTTTCGTTTAATTTGCGTCAGCTTGATGAGCACCGATAATCAGGAAAGGGTTTACAGCATTTGGGTTAGGTGTATTCCATTTTTACTTTATTCATCTTCACAAAATGCAAACTGTTACTAACACTTCTAGAGAAGTTCAATCGTATTTATATACGAAAACAGTTATTATAGGATATTGGCAGCATACATTACAAACAGTTATTATTTGTAAACAAGTAGGTAGTGTTGCACGACAAACATATTTTTTTATAAAACACTCGGCAAGGGAGAACGTGTAGGTAGGCTAAGGTGCTGTACCTGAGTTATTTATCCAATCGTTTTGTTGTCAAAGAATGAATTGTATATTTTTGATCAAGCATTCCAATGAACGTAAGGTTTTTGCTGGAGAAACACGGACAAATTAAGAAAAACGTGTTTTTTTTTTTTTAGGTTTAAATTAGTTTATTTGACACGGCACGATACATTTTCTGTTTTACTGAGCCAAGTACAATTCGTATTAATTCTACGTTAGCAGGGAAAAGAGGGAGGCCTTTTCTTTATTCTCGCGGCCGACTACGAGCTAGTGGGGATTTAAGGTGAGAGGAGGGGAGATACAATTTTTGTTTTTCAACTGGTAGAGCAATTGTATTCTTGTTTGTTGTGGGTTCAAAATATTTGTGTAAGCATAGATGCGGGCTCTTCGTTTCCGTGTCTTCAGCATAGCATATTTGTATCCTTAATCTGACAAATAGACAAAGAAAATTTTAAATTTTAATGTCAGCGTTTTTCAGAAAGCAGTATAGCTGTGTCATGTACTGGAGATCACCGCTTCCCAGAATGTCTCTAACGGGTACGTTCGGTTGTTTTCCTCGGGCCCGAAGGGAATCTATAAGCTCGGACCTAACACCACAGTATTCGGTACACGACCAAACAACATGCTCGATGTCATAGTAGCCATCGCCACAAACGCAGTGATTACTTTCTACAAGCCCTATACGAAAGAGATGCGTGTTTAACGTGTAGTGATTGGACATAAGTCTGGACATCACGCGAATGGAGTCTCGACCTACATCCAACCCCTTGAACCATGCTTTCGTCGATACCTTAGGAAAAATGGAATGTAGCCACCGTCCCAGTTCATCTGAGTTCCATGATGATTGCCAACTGTTGAGTGTTCTCTGACGCAAAATGCTATAAAATTCATCATAAGCAATTGGTCTTTCATAAATATCGCCATCAATAGCACCCACCTTAGCAAAAGAGTCAGCCTTTTCATTACCCGGAATCGAGCAATGAGAAGGGACCCACGCTAAGGTAACCCGGTAATTTTTATCTGTTAAAGCACTTAAAAACCGCCGTATTTTCCCCAGGAAATACGGGGTGTGCTTCACAGGCTTCATCGATCGCAGAGCCTCAATGGCACTGAGACTATCTGTGAAGATGAAGTAGTGGTCTGTGGGTAGGGTTTCGATGATTCCAAGAGAGTACTGAATAGCAGCAAGTTCTGCGACGTACACGGAAGCAGGAGCATCGAGTTTGTAGGAGGCGGTAAAATTTTCGTGGAAAACACCGAAGCCAGTGGACTCATCTAGATTAGATCCGTCAGTGTAAAACCTTTTATCATAACTAACATGTTTTAACTTATTCGAAAAAAATTTAGGGATCTCTTGGGGTCGCAATTGATCCGGGATACCAGAAATGTCTTGTTTCATGGTGGTGTCGAAGAATATAGCATTATTAGAAGTATCTAAAAGTGCGACATTGGAGGAATCGTATGAAGAAGGATTAATATCTTGAGCCATATAGTCAAAATATAAAGTCATAAATCTGGATTGAGATTGAAGGTCGACCAACCTCTCGAAATTATCAATTACTAATGGGTTCATAACTGTGCATCGAATTAGCAACCGGTAAGAGAGATTCCAAAAACGATGTTTCAACGGAAGAATACCCGCTAACACTTCAAGACTCATCGTATGAGTCGACTGCATGCAACCCAAGGCAAAACGCAAACAACGATATTGTATTCTCTCTAATTTTATAATGTGCGTGTTCGCGGCGGAGCGAAAGCAGAAACAGCCGTACTCAAGAACTGACAATATCGTTGTTTGGTAAAGCCTTAGAAGGTCTCCTGGGTGGGCTCCCCACCAGGTTCCGGTAATCGTACGAAGAAAATTAATCCTCTGTTGGCATTTTCGTGTCAGATACCTAATATGACAAGCCCAGGTGCATTTAGAGTCGAACCAGACCCCGAGATATTTAGCGACTAAAACCTAAGAGATCGTTTTACCCGTTAGTACGAGCTGCAGCTGAGCTGGGTTATGCTTCCTAGAAAAAACGACCAACTCAGTTTTCTCCGGAGAGAATTCGATACCCAGCTTAAGAGCCCATTCAGACAAATTGTCTAAGGTATCTTGCAATGGTCCTTGCAGATCGCTGGCCTCGCTACCAGTAATGGATACAACGCTATCGTCTGCAAGTTGCCTTAGCGTGCATGAATTTGCAAGACATTCATCGATGTCATTGACGTAAAAATTATATAAGAGAGGACTTAAACATGAGCCCTGGGGAAGGCCCATGTAACTAATTCGGGAAGTTGTCGAATCGCCATGTGAGAAATACATATGCTTTTCTGACAACAAATTGAGCAAAAAGTTATTCAGATTTACTGAAAGTCCCTGCGAATGAAGTTTCGCGCTTAAAACTTCTACAGAGACAGAGTCAAAAGCCCCCTTAATATCCAAGAACGCAGAAGCCATTTGCTCTTTTCGAGCAAATGCGAGTTGAATTTCAGTAGAAAGCATCGCTAGGCAATCGTTCGTCCCTTTGCCCCGGCGAAAGCCAAATTGAGTATCTGAAAGTAAACCGTTTGTTTCGACCCATTTGTCTAACCGTAAGAGGATCATTTTCTCCATTAATTTCCGGAGGCAAGAGAGCATCGCAATCGGCCTATATGAATTGTGATCAGAGGCAGGTTTCCCGGGTTTCCGAATAGCAATGACTTTTACCTCCCTCCAGTCATGCGGAACAATATTTAGCTCAAGAAACTTGTTGAACAAGTCCAACAAGCGTCTTTTTGCAGAGTCGGGTAGATTCTTCAACAGGTTGAATTTTATTCTATCTAACCCTGGAGCCTTATTGTTGCACGACAGGAGAGCCATTGAAAATTCCAACATCGAAAATGGAGGCTCTTCCGTAGTTACTATAAACGCGTCGCGAAAGGTTTTCTGTTCCGGTACAGAATCCGGACAGACCTTTTTGGCAAAATCGAGTATCCAGCGATCTGAATAATCCTCACTCTCGTTCGAAACGTCACGGTTCCGCATGCGCCTGGCGGTATCCCAAAGAGTGCTCATCGCTGTTTCCCTCGACAACGCGTTACGAACCGCCGCCAGTACCCGCGTTTTTTCGCCTTTACTAAGCTCTTCATCTGCCTGCCCAGTGCCTCGTACTTTCGTAGTAGGTTGACAGTGCCGTACTCCCGGTAGTCCTTATACGCCGCGGACCTTCGCGCGTACAGCTCAGAGCACTCTTTGTCCCACCATTTGTTGGGAGGGCGTTGTCTAATCGTTACCCCGGGTATCGGCTTCGTCTGAGCTTGCGTCGCGGCGTCGATTATCAAGCCAGCTAAGAACGCGTATTCTTCCTCCGGAGGAAGTTCCTCGTGAGTCTCGATAGATTCCGCTGTAATAGACTCATAACGCTTCCAATCAATATTACGTGTAAGGTCGTAGGAAATATTGATTGGGTTCGGGGGAGTTGAACCATTAGCAATTGATATAACGATTGGAAGATGATCACTACCGTGGGGATCGTTGATTACTTTCCACTGGCAATCTAACGCAAGTGATGTCGAGCAGAGGGATAGGTCAAGCACGTTTCACGTGCTGGAGGATTAGGTACACGTGTCGCTTCCCCAGTATTCAAAAGTGTCATATTGAAGTCGTCGATCAAGTTACAAATTAAAGAAGATCGGTTGTCGTCGTACAGCGACCCCCATAGCGAACAGTGAGAGTTAAAATCTCCCAAAATCAAAAAAGGTGCGGGAAGCAATTCTGCTATATCAAGGAGTTGCTTCTGTTCAATCCGCGCGGATGGGGGTATATATAACGAAACAAGGCAAAGGTCTTTTCCATTCATATTCGTTTGAATGGCAACAACTTCAATATTCGAGATCGAGGGGAGGTCGATTCTGAAAAAAGAATAGCACTTTTTGATCCCTAAAAGTACCCCTCCACCGTGTGAGTCTCGATCTCGACGAATGATGTTAAAATCGTGGAAATTAAGTTGGTCATTTGAATTGAGAAAGGTTTCACAAAGCGCGAACGCATCACAATTGTATGTGTTTATCAAATGTGAAAATAAATCAAATTTGGGGATGATACTTCTGCAGTTCCACTGTAACACAGTGACAAAATTCCTAACCTCTTTCAACGTATTAGTCATCGAAAGATACGATAGCTGAAATGAGGGGCCAAGTTGCTGTGAGTTGCTTCAAAAAGGTTTTCACTGTTGGGAGAAGGGCAAGAAGAATGTTTTGAAGGGGATCTGGTATGTTGAATGTTTTAAATATCCAGTCCACAATATCAGAGAATTTTATGAACCCTGTTTCTTTTATGTCTTCTGATCGAGAAATGGGTGCACGAGGGGTTTTTGGTGCCCCAGGAAGCGGTGGGTACTCCTGGTTTGATTTGAAATTAAAACCGGGGGGTACTTGTTTCGGTTTTTCTTCACCGCTTCCTTTTTGTGTTGTCTTTTTGGTCATTCCGCTAGGGGTTATCTTACGACCTTTACGAGAAAGATTAGGAGAGTTGAGCATTCTCCTCTTCCTAGATCCCTCTGGCAAGGCATAGGAACACCCTTCGACGGGATCGTCAGATGTACCCTCATCGGTTGGCAAAAAGGAAAAGATGTTTCCTGTCGAGGGTGGCTCAGTCCTCTTAAGCATTTCTGCAAAAGAGCGCTTTGATCGTTCCTTAAGGGAACGCTTAATTTTTTCCTCGCGCTGTTTGTACGCGGGACATGCCGGAAGGTCATGCCGAGTTCCCTCGCAATAAAGACACTTTTCAGTATCCCCACCGCAAGCGTTCTCAGCATGATTGCCTCCGCACTTGCTACAGCGTGCGTTGTTGCAGCAGTAGGTGGCTGTGTGACCTAACTGCTTACAGTTTTGGCAATGCATGACCCGCGGTACGAACAGGCGTACAGGTAGACGAACCCTGTCCAAGCGGACGTAGTTCGGCAGCGCGGATCCGGCGAATGTTACTCGGAAGGAATCCGAAGGGAGGAATTTCTTCTTCCCTTCTTCGATGGATACTGAATGCAATTGCTTGCAATCCAGTATCTTTACACTTTGCATCAAGGGGTTTTTAAAACAGCCAACTCCATGACGCAAAATGTCATCGACAGTGAGATTCCCCTCGGTAACCACACCGTCGATTTCTACATCCTTGGCAGGGATGTACACGCGATACTCTCTCGTGAAGAGCTCGTAGCCAGCAATTTCGTTTGCTTGCTTCAAGCTACTCACGACAACTCGCAGTTTGTTCGGCCTCACCTTCGTAATCTCGGTTACGGCCGAAAAATGTTTTGCCAGGTCTTTGCCAATTTGAATAATATTCAATGGCTTCTTTATGGGCCGGAAAAAAACAACGTAGGGACCGCCAGCGGCATCTGGGTAAGCTTTTACCCGTACTTCCGGTACTCTTGGTACAGGACTTGGCAAAGGGGAGGGCACAGGGGAAGGTAGGGGTGAGCTGATGGGAGAAATTTCAATTTCTTCCCCGTTTGTTTCCACCTCCAGGAAAAGTTGCACCTGCATGTCGTCCATTTTGCGGGAGCGTTACGCTCTACCGCACACAAACGATAAATATTCGAATATGGGGGGGGGGGGGGGGGGGTTCAAGTAGTTGGTGTTAAATTTTAAAAACAATTTTTCAATCTAAAATGGATCAAATAAAAAAAAAGACAGTAATACTAATTCTAATAACAATAGTAATAATAATAATAATAATTATTATTATAGTAATAATATTAATAATAACAATAATAATATCAATAATAATATTAATAATAATATTATAACATAGTAATAATATTGATAATAATAGTAAAAATTCTAAAGGTAATACGTCACCGAACGTCTAAGTCACGACCACACGGCTGATAGTAGAATTAATCGAGCGTCTTCGCAGAACAAACAATGACGATCCAGCTTCGTGTTGAGACGCAGTGGTCGTGTCCTACACGCGACCTTGTAGATGCCACTTGTAGTTGGCTTCCACTCGCTCGATCGTATGATGGTCCGTGCTGCTAGCGGGGTAACAGCGGTGCGGGAGAATTATTCTTGCTGATATATCAGCTGCGTATCGAATCACTGGCGGGGTAGCCTGCCCCTACCAGTGTGCAGATGTTTCTGCCGATATATAACAGGCTATTGTTATCGCGCAGCACAAGAACTAATCGACAAAAAAACACCCGTACGATAACTCGTGTATTGTTATTTTTCGAACTCAAACGGAGATAAACAATTTGCGTCTAATCGAGACGAAAGCAAAACAACGAATGAAGAAAAACGTGTATTTTCCTAAATTTTAATAATTTTTCGAGCTTGAATTCAAAATAACTCGAAAACCAATGCCTTTAGAATGTTAACTACCAAAAGCTTTTTGATTTAAAATGACTCTGTATCTTTTAAAATCATCAAAATACAAATATTTTGAAAAATGTTTGAGTTATAATTTTCATAAAAAAATCAATCTACCATAAAAAAAATATTTTTCATTTCTCCATCCTGAACTTTTTTTTAAAAGTTGCGTATTAACATCAAGTTTATTTAAAAAATAAAATAAAAATAAAATTCAACTCTTTTTTTTTAATTGATATTTAATGTTGTTAAATATTTAATTTTTTTATGGTGCATTTTTAATTCCTACTACTCATTCTCAGACAGTTTTTCTATACAACCAACGGTTTCTGGGCTACAATGCTTCGAATAAAAGCTATGCCAAAAGCCATACGCCCTTTTAGAATATAACTCATGGGTGTAAAAAATCTCTCCATCTGTGAAAAATGTTCAGTTTGCTAAGCCAAATACGTGTGCAAAGTTTCATTCAAATCAAAAATGGTCGATATTCGACCATAGGTCATTTGGCGCGATCTTGCTCTAAAGTTCCTTCTATATTCATTGGTCTTGTGACAGATAACTCACTCATCGAGCACGAAGCGGCAAAGATGTCACGTGGAAAAAATAACGATGAAGAATTGCAGTTTTGTGTCGAAAATGTATATTCACAGAAAATTTAAAATTGACATAGAATTTTATGAACATGTCAACATCAATTCAGATTAATTTAAACATTTTATCAATAAACAGAATCAGAAAAAAATGTAATCAGTTTCAAGATACCAAAAAAATAACGAAGATATATATTTGAAAGTCATGTCTGATATCTTAAAAAATAAACCGGGCTAGAATGATAAACAACATTAGCCTTAGCAATTAATGTTTGCATAGTGTTGTTCAATTACAAGTAAGGTAGTATTTTGAAGCTGCTAATGTGAAAAAAATCTTCACCTATAATTTATTTGACACGGCACAAATACAATTCAATGTTTAACGGCGCCAATTATATCTGGTAGCTTCCTTTCTAAAGTATCTTAATAACTAAAAGCAATTTTTTTATCCACGCTGCCGACTACGAGCAGGAACTAACTCTAACTTGAAGCTAGAATGTTATGCATTAAAAGCACTGGTTTGTTGTCTGATGGTTTTCCATTGCCATAGGTAAGCATCATATGTAATATGTTCCGCTACTGGGTCAAGATATTACGGACTGGCATATTGGGTTGTCTCCCTCGGGCCCTGAGAGTATCGTGCGGGTCTGGTTGCTGTTTCCGGATCCGGGGTCTTAACGTGTTCTTGTCGTTTGGTTGGATGTAGGCGGAAGGGAATAGGACTAGACTGGGACGTGGTTGGATTTCAGGAAAACATATATAAGGGACATGTAGGGTAGGTCACGGCTCGTCAAGACATCACGAACAGGAACAGCCGGCTGCTTACCTTCGGCCTGCAGGGAAGCTATTAATTTAGACCTGGCGTCACGGTGTACAGAGCATGACCAAACAACGTGCTCTATGCCGTGATAACCTTCACCACAGGCACAGACACCACTTTCCCCGAGCCCAATACGACGGAGATGCGCGTCGAATCTATAGTAATTGGACATAAGCCGGGACATCACGCAAATGAAATATCGACCTACATCCAACCCCTTGAACCACGGGCTCGTCGAAACCTTGGGGATAATGGAATGTAACCACCTTCCCAGTTCCCCTCTGGTCCAAGAATTTTACCAACTGATGATCGTATTCTGACGTACAAGTGCGAAAAATTCATTAAAGGCAATTGGTCTTTCATAAATGTCACCGTTTGTTGCGCCCACTATAGCCAAAGATTCCACTTTCTCATTGCCCGGTATCAAGCAGTGAGAAGGGACCCACGCTGAGGTAATCTTAAACGATTTTTCGGATAAAGCACTCATATGTTCCCGTATTTACCCCAGGAAATACGGAGAGTGCTTAACATCTTTCATCGATCAGAGAGCCTCAATGGAACTGAGACTGTCCGTAAAGATGAAATAATGGTCCGTGGGCATTTTTTTCGATAATCCCTAGGGTGCACAGTGGTTTAAAACGCGAAAAACGTGATCGTCAGTCTTTTGAGTATAAAAATGCTATGTAAACGCTTAAGTTTATTCAACAAAGTTTTTGTAGTTTTTAAGAGAATTCTTTTGATTTAAATAAATTTTTGATTAAGTCACCTAAAAGTGAGATAAAAATTTTATTTTTTTATTTACTTATCAAATCAAAACGAAGTCTTTAGCAAAGTTGTAGACAATTATATGTAGAAAAACTTAACTGAAGCCATTTTGGTTCTACCTATTGAAAATCGACCACATACAGGTAGTTTTATACACAGACATTCTAAAAGATTCTAAAAATCGAAAAATACTAAATAACTTTTCTGATGTGATTTTAGAGGCCTACTATGTTCTAGATATTTTTTCATATTTAAAAAACACATCATTCTGCCGAACATACCTTGGGCAAATTATCAACTTTTTCATAGGGTTTAAAACATTTTAGATAAAAAAATGCACTTTTTCAAAATGAAATTTCTCTAAAAGCTGCACAAATAACAGTCTTCACTTGAAAGATGGGGATTATTACAAGCTTCCCCAGGTGGTTTCACTAGTTTCTTGCAGTCTCTTAAAGACTTGGGCGTGGGTGAAAAAAAAAATTAGTTTTTTTGGTTTTTCGGCGTTTTTTTTCATGTTTTTTTCTTCAAAGATGTTCAGAATCGAAAGGATTTTTGATTTTTCATTAAAAAGTACGAAAAGCATTCATGTTTAGGGCACCGTTCATTATTTGGAAACATAAAAATAGAAAACAAATATATTTTTCCGAAAAAATTGTTATGTCACTAGTCTGGCATGCTTATCAACAACAGGAGCAATGGCCAGTGCACCATCCAAAGCCTTAGAAGCTCTTTTATAACTTCTACCCTTTCATCAATATGTACAACTTGAAGCCGAAAAAGGTGCTCTTAGGCTTAAACGTGTTAAATTTTTTCAGAAGGGAGATCTACAGGGACATTTACGAATCCTCAAACATTTCCAACTGAACACCTTAGTAACCATGAATGAAGATCGGATGGACTCTAGGACTAACTTCAGTGTTCCTTTCAAAGTGATTGAATCCAATCGCACCGAATGGGAAGAAGGAGGTCCTAAAGTTCGTCCAGGATCAGTCATTTTTTATACAGATGGCTCTAAATTGATTCTATAGGCGCTGGGGTCACTGGACCAGAAATAAATGTATCAATTCCAATGGGACAGTGGCCCACAGTTTTTCAAGCCGAAATAAATGCTATTTTAACATGCACAAATATTTGCTTAGCTAGGAAATATAAATATGCCAATATCTGTATTTTCTCAGATAGTCATGCAGCCCTCAATGCATTAAAAGCATATAAATGCCAGTCGAGGTTGGTATGGGATTGTATTCAATCCCTACGACAACTAACTGCAACAAACGTTGTTAATCTATACTGGGTGCCTGGTCACTGTGGTATAGAAGGTAATGAAAAAGTCGATCTCTTAGCAAGAATTGGTTCTTCAACTGCATTCATCGGGCCGGAGCCATTCTGTGGGGTATCTCCATCCTGTTTGAAATCTGAGCTCAGAGGCTGGGAATCAATGATGATTGATGCCAACTGGAGGGCTTACTCCAAAGCAAGACCATCTACACAAAAAAAAAACCTTGACATCTGCATAACAAATTTTTTCGGAAAAAAATATTTCCTATTTTAATGTTTCTAAAAAATGTACGGTACCCACGGTGCTCCCACAGACCGTTATTATAAAAAAATGCATCTAAGAATCTGAGTACACAATTCGATTCGTTATGACGTCCAGAATCTCTGGTCAAAATTTCAAAGTCATCGTACGGTACATTTTTGAGTAATGCCCTTTTGAAGGTCGTAAAGTACAAAAAAGTGATATTGAAACGACGAAATACTCAATGTAAAGTACGTTTTTCAGCCACAATTTTATGAAACAACTTCCAAAATAGTTTCTACACATTCCAAGTATTATATTTCAAGACATGTACAATTGGTGGAAAGATTTATTTGAAAATCCCACAGTGCACAGTGGTCTAAATTCGAAAAATCGAGATCGTTCTAGATTTGACTATGAAAAATTGATTTTATGTACTCAATGTCTTCAGCAAAATTGTTTCATAGAACAAGGCCTTACTTTTGGCGTTTTCGGTTTTTCGATCAATCCACCTAACAGTTAGATAAAAATAATATTTTTTCTAATTTTCAATATACCGGATTGCTTCCTTTAGCAAAGTTGTGGAAAATTTTCGAAGAAAAACAATTGCTGAATACTTCGATGTCCTATTTGTACGTTGAACACAACGAAATAGAGTTTTTTTGTGGAACACCCCTCCTCAAAATCAGTTTTTCATTTTGAAATTTCGACCAGAGATTCCGGACGTCATAACGAATCGAATGGTGTACTCATATTCTTTGGTGAATTTTTGCCTTTCTCCTAGAAAGGTATAGCAATCACTTGCAAAACCGAAGATATAAAAGTGCTCCAAAGGGCTGAAATATCACTCGACTCGACGAGCTGAGCATTTTCTGTATGTGTGTGTGTATGTGTGTGTATGTGCAGATTTTTATTATCACTTACTTTTCTCAGAGATGGCTGGACCGATTTTCATGAAATTAATTGCAAATGAAAGGTCTTGTTGTCCCATAAGACCCTATTAAATTTTATTGTAATCGGATTTTTAGTTTAACGGTTATGTATCAAAATGTAAAAATCATGAAACATTTTTATCCCTAAAACCACACGACCGATTTGAACGGGCTACCTGAAAAACTCTCAACTTTTGAATTTTATGAAGATTGAACTTGTGGTTCAAAAGTTATGAAAAGAAACGTGTTCTGAAAACTGTTTAATCTCACTCATGTTTCTCAGAGATGGCAGGACCGATTTTCATAAAATCAGTGTCGAATGGAAGGTCTAGTTGCCCCATAAGACCCTATTGATTTGATTTGCAATCGGACTATTACTTTGCCTGTTATGTTTAAAAATGTGAAATTCAGCTATGAAAAGGAACATATTCCGTAGACTACTTACACTCACTCACTTTTCTCAGAGATGGCTGACCCGATTCCCACCAAATTAGTGTCAATTATTAAGTCTAGCTACCTCATAACACCCTATTGAATTTTACTGTAATTGAACTGTAACTTCGTCTGTAATATACCGAACTGTGAAAATCAAAAAAACTTCATTATCTCAGAAACTACACAACCGAATCGATCAATATCAATATCAGATGAGCGGGCTAGTTAAGGGTTAACCGATGAATTATGATTGAATACGTGGTTTCAAAGTTTGGCTGCCCTATACGTTCCCATTTCATTTGATTATAATCGAACTTAAGCAACCGTTATGTATTAAATTGTTAATAAAACAACGAAAGTTTACGAAAGTTTCTCAAAGAATACATGACTTATTTGAACATAACTAGTGTCATACGAACAAGTCATCTCTCAAACTTACAAATAACAAACTTCACAACAATTGGATATGTGGCTCAAAAGTTATGGAAAGAAAAGAAACTCAAAGACTATTTGAAACTATGCCTGCTTTGATCGATATATGTGGTCTCAACATAATTTAAATGTGGTTTCGTACTATTTGAACGTTCCAAATTCATTGATTCCTTGCGATGTGTTCAAAGTCTGCAAATGCACGACGAATCGGCCATAGGATATGATCAAAGTCAAATAACAAATCGTTTGAAATGATTGGTTTCATCGAACTGACAACATCCTCGACCTTTGGCTTCTGTACATCGCCTTAATTCTGAATAAATTCATATTGGGTGGTATTCGCGCATTTCCAGCAGATTTTCTGGCATCAAGCTGACACCGGAAATACCCATATTGGGAGGTATTTAGTTATTTTGGTTTTTTTCCAGATTCAAAAGGTGGTCGTCTTTAAATTCAAAATGGTGTCCAGGCTCGAAAAAAGATAACATGAAAAAAACCTAAATTGATCCACCTAGCGGTCAGACCCAGCCTTTCTCATTCAAACTTATTATTCGTAAAAATAGATTTTCATGAACGCTTCAATCCAATAAATGTATATTCACTCTTAAAAAATATTGATGTTGTAATCTATACATATAAAAATGCAATCCGGTCTGTCTGTCTGTCTGATCCATATAGGCTCGAAAATTACCGAACCGATCGGCGTGAAAATTTGTATGTAGGGGTTTTTGGTGCCGATAAAGGTTTCCATGATAGTTTGAGACCCCTCCCTCTTCTGGAAGGGAGGGGTCCCATACAAATGAAACATAAATTTCTGCACAACTCAAGAACAAACCAAGCAAATGAAACCGAATTTGGCATGTAGATGTTTTAAGGGGTAACAAATATGTCCATAATGTTTTGACACCCCTCCTTCTTTTGGAAGGGAGGGATGCCATACAAATGAAACACAAATTGCTGCACATCTCGAGAGCTAACCAACTAAATGGAACCAAATTTGGCAGGTGAATGTTTTAGTGGTAAAAAATATATTCCATAATCGACCTTAGGCAACCTTTTGGATTGTAAGATAGCTACTTCCGGTTTCTGGAAATCAGCCTAAAATGGACGATTCCCGTTAAATATGAGTATCTCCGGAACCAGAAAGATGCACAGAAGCTAAAAATTGATCACAGACACAATCTTGAATTTTAAGATGGTGACTTCCGGTGTCTGGCAAACAGCCGGAAATGACCAAATCCCATTCATTATGAATGTTTTCGGAACCAGAATTACTCCCAGATGACAAAAATTGATTTCACAGGCAATTTTAAAGTTCAAAATTACGACTTTTGGTTTCTGAAAAACAGCCCAATGTGACCAAATACCTTCCATTATGAGTATCTCCGGAGCCAGAATGTTGCAAGAACACCACTATGAATTGTAGGATGGCAACCTATGGTTTCTGGAAAACAGCCAAAAATGGCCGATTTTCGTCTGACATGAGTATCTCCGGATCTAGAATGATAAACAGCAGCTGAAATCGACCACACATCCCATTTTGGATTCTAGGTTGGCGACTTCCGGTTCCTGGGAAACAGCCGAAAATGATCGAATAACACCCAATATGGGTGTTTCTTCAATCAGAATGACGCTTAGAGGCTAGGAATTATCTCAAATACCATTTTGAAATCCAAGATGGCGACTTCCGGTTTGTGAAAAACAGCCTAAAATAACCAAATACCATCCAACATGAGTATATCTGGAACTAGAATGCAATGAGCTAACAATTGACCTCAGGCACCATTTTGAATTGCTAAATGGCAACTATTAGGAAACAGTCGAAAATGACCGAATAATACTCAAGATGAATATTTCTGTAATCGAGATGATGCATAGAAACCAAACATTGACCCTGGACACCATTTAGAATTAAAAGACGACCACTTTTAGTTTGTGGAAAACAACCAAAATAACTAAATACCTTCCAATATGGGTATTTCCGGTGTCAGATTGATGCCAGAAAATCTGCTGAAAATGACCGAATACCACTCAATATGAATATATTCAGAATTAAGGCGATGTACAGAAGCCAAAAGTCGAGGATGTTGTTATTTCGATAAAACCAATCATTTCAAACGATTTGTCTTTTGACTTTGATCATATCCTATGGCCGATTCGTCGTGCATTTGCAGACTTTAAACACATCGCAACGAATCAATGAATTCGGAACGCTCAAATAGTACGATACCACATTTAGATTATGTTGAGGCCACATATATCAATCAAAGCAAGTATAGTTTTAAATAGTCTTTGAATTTCTTTTCTTTCCATAACTTTTGAGCCACATATCAAATTGTTATGAAGTTTGTTATTTGTAAGTTTGAGAGATGACTCGTTCGTATGACACTAGTTATGTTCAAATAAGTCATGTAATCTTTGAGATAATAGACTTTCGATGTTTTATTAACAATTCAATACATAACGGTTGCTTAAGTTCGATTATAATTAAATGAAATGGGAACGTATAGGGCAGCCAAATTTTTAAACCACGTGTTCAATCATAATTCATCAGTTACCCCTTAACTAGCTCGTTCATTTTACATCAATATTGTTCAAATCGGTTGTGTAGTTTCTGAGATAATGAAGTTTCGTGATTTTCACATTTCGATACATTACAGACGAAGTTACCGTCCGCTTACAGTAAAATTCAATAGGGTGTTATGTGGCAGCTATACATTTCATTTGACACTAATTTTGTGGAAATCGGGTCAGCCATCTTTGAGAAAAGTGAGTGAGTCCAAGTAGTCTTCGGAATATGTTCCTTTTCATAGCCTGATTTCACATTTTTAAACATAACAGGCAAAGTAATAGTCCGATTGCAAAAAAAAATCAATAGGGTCTTATGGGGCAACTAGACCTTCCATTTGACACTGATTTTATGCAAATCGGTCCTGCCATCTCTGAGAAACATGAGTGAGATTAAACAGTCTTTAGAACACGTTTCTTTTCATAACTTTTGAACCGCAAGTTCAATCTTCATAAAATTCAAAAGTTAAGGATTTTTTTTTCATTTGAAATCAATTTTGTTCAAATCGGTTATGTAGTTTTCGAGATAATGATGTTTCGTGATTTTCACATTTTGATACATAACCTCTTAACTAAAAATCCGATTACAATAAAATTTAATAGCGTCTTATGGGACATCAAGACCTTTCATTTGCAATTAATTTCATGAAAATCGGACCAGCCATCTCTGAGAAAAGTGAGTGAGAATAAAAATCTGCACATACACACACACACATACAGAAAATGCTCAGCTCGTCGAGCTGAGTCGAGTGATATATGCCATTCGGCCCTTTGGAGCACTTTTATACTTTCGGTTTTGCAAGTGATTGCTATACCTTTCTAGGAGAAGGGCAAAAAACCTTAAAAGTTGCTGTAATTGTACATAATTTAACCATAATTTAACTATGTTTTTCATTATAATTACATCATTTTTACATTAAATATCATTGTCCAGAACAGAGCTGGTAGCGACTGAGTGACTTGAAAATAGGAACTTTAGAGACCAAATGTCTGAAAAAAGAGACCAAAAAGAGACCAGAAAGAAACCGAAAAGAGACCAAAATGTGACCAAAAAAATAAATTTAGAAGCGAAAAAAACTATAAAAACTAATGTTATAGAACTATGAAAACTATTTCACCTTTATCGCTTTTACTCGTTCGTCGACTTAAGCAAGTTCCTGCATAAAGTTCTGCACAATTGTTGCACTTTTTAGTTCCAAATCGTTTGTAACATTGCCTTCTCACGATTTCTTGCTTCCATAAATTAATCCGACGCTCTGAATAAATGATTTACGAAAAATATTTTTCAAAATATTCCGAGTAAAACCCGACTTTTCCTAAAAATCCGCATGACAAACCACAAAAATTTCAATATACACTTAAAAAAAGACGCGTAAAAATCTCGCCAAAATTTTCGTAAAAAGGAAACGAAATGAGAGTTTTTCAAGAACTCGCTAAATCTTAGAAGGATTTCGCGTCAACTCGACTGGGGGGATGGTAGTAGCCTCTCAAAAGTCAATGAAACATTGTATGTGTGAAGCCTTACTACCCGAAGTAACTTTAGAAAATGTTTGCTGTACCAACAATTGTTGTAAAGGGCTGATGTTTTTTAATAAATCGATATCTCTGAATTGCAACAAGAGATATAGAAAAGTTGTCAAGGGATCACTTCTAGAAAAGTAACAAAACTTATAAAGAAACATATTGTTATTGTTGAATTCAAGATTCTATGCTAAATTTTTTTTATGTCCTTCTGGAAGTACGGTAAGGCACACGGAGGCAAGATGAAATAAGAGCCATCATTTCGGTCGTTGATGGCGTATCCAACTGTCAAAGTTGTTCAACGGCATTGAAGTTACTATGCGCAAGTTGAGTTTTTGTTTACTTTTAGCTCTTCGTTAATTCAGTGCGATCATTCTGTGCCGAACACGCATCAGTATCGGACGTGTGATCGGTGATCGCTCCGATAGAATATAAAACAAAAGACGAGTGAACAAGTGTTGGCATTGTTTGCCTGGTCGAGTGAAATAAATCCGGGTTCAAGGTCGCGCCTTTGTGCAACTGTTTCGCATCGTGACTACCAGCTGGTGCGTAAGCCGATTTGGCTGCTGGCTGAATTGTGGTACAGCAGTGGACGAGACACAAACGAGGAAAAAGAAGAAGCCATCAGTTGACAGTGAGTTGTATCGCTGTGTGGAGTGATCTCACACCTGGCTCGCTGCTGGTGGCTGTTTGGTGCTGCTGTATTGGTGCTGCTGGCTGTAACGGCTGCAACTTCGAACGATCGGACAACCAACCTTACTGGAAGGGAGAAGTAAAAAGGAACGTGCTCTTGTCGGCGCTAGTGCGCTAGACTTAGCGGGATGGATGTAGATCCCTCGCCTCCCGCGCCACCATCCCCGAACCCCTCTGACCCTGACCCTTCTGTTACCCCCTCCCCTGTTCATTCTTCAGTCCCCCCTCGCCCCAGGCTTTACCCAGACGGAGCCCAGGGCAGCTATACTGTCTATTTTCGGCCAAAGGCGGGACCGAAATCAAAACAGTTTAACCTCTTGCAGATTTCTAAAGACCTGACGAAGGAGTACAAGGGCGTGACCGAAATTTCCAAGGTCCGGCCTAACAAGCTCCGTGTCGTGGTCGTGGTATCGCGTTTACATACCCGCACGAGACGTGGAGATCGACGGTGTCATAACCGATTCGAGTCTGTCCGTCGAGTGTATACTGGCAAGTGCCAAAGGGTGCTTTAAAAACAAAACCTGTCCCGATGTAAAGGTGCTCGACTGCAAGCAATTGCGGTCAGCATCGATCATCGGTGGCAAAACAGTATACACCCCGTCAGACTCGTTTCGAGTTACGTTCGCCGGGTCAGCGCTACCAAGCACGTCTCGATCCACCGGGTTCGTCTCCCTGTGCGATTATATGTGCCTCGCGTCATGAACTGCCTAAATTGTAAGCAGTTAGGCTACACCGCCGCCTACTGCTGCAATAAGGCACGTTGTGGCAAGTGTGGGGAGAATCATGCGGATGATTCCTGCAGTAAAAATGCTGAAAAATGCATTCACTGTGGGGAGAGTCAGCATGAGCTCTCGACATGTGCGGTGTACATGCAGCGCAGGGATAAAATAAAGAGGTCTCTCAAAGAGCGTTCGAAGCGTTCTTACGCTGAGATGCTGAAGAAGACCGTTACCACTTCTCCCATTACATCAAACCCTTATGATCTGTTGTCCTCTGATAAAACCGATTCTGACGATTCACCAGCGGGAACATCTTACGCCAATCCTGGGGAGTCTAGAAAGAGGAAAAATATTTCCTCTCCTAAACTTCCCAGAAAAGGTCCTAAGATTTCTCAAAGTGAAATGAAAGTTACAAGCAAACCAAACAGTGCTGCGGGAAAACCGAAGCAAACTCCTCCTGGGCTTGCAAATTTAGAGTCCCAGAAGGAGTTCCCAGCACTGCCAGGAACATCTAAAACCCCAGTTGTTCCTTTTGCACATCCAGTTGATGAAATAAACTCTGGATTAGTGAAATTTTCTGACATTGTGGACTGGATTTTTTAAACTTTCAATGTACCCGATCCAATTAAAATTTTTCTTACAGCATTTCTCCCAACAGTTAGATCATTTTTGAAGCAGTTGACTGCCCAATGGCCCCTCCTTGCAGCGATTGTATCCTTTGATGCCTAATTCAACTGCGTATATGAAGGATTCTATCTCTGTCTTACAGTGGAATTGTAGAAGTATTTTACCAAAAATTGATTCGTTTAAAGTTTTGATAAATAAAAACAAATGCGATGCATTTTCCCTTTGTGAAACTTGGCTTACTTCAAATATTGATCTCAACTTCCATGATTTTAATATTATTCGCCTTGATCGAGACACCCCATATGGAGGAGTACTTTTAGGGATTAAAAAGTGCTATTCTTTCTATCGTATTAACCTCCCCTCGATTCCAGGCATCGAAGTTGTCGCATGTCAAATGACAATACAAGGTAAAGAGCTTTGTATTGCCTCAATATATATTCCTCCCAGAGCACAGGTTGGGCAACGGCTGCTCTTTGATTTAATAGAACTTCTTCCCTCGCCACGTTTGATTTTGGGAGACTTCAACTCTCATGGCGTGGCTTGGGGTTCCCCTTACAATGATAACCGCTCCTCTTTAATCTATAACCTTTGCGATGACTTCAACATGACTATTTTAAACAACGGCGAAATGACATGTATCCCGAAACCTCCAGCGCGCCCAAGCGCTTTGGATCTATCCTTATGTTCGACGTCGCTACGGTTGGATTGCACATGGAAGGTAATCCTCGATCCTCACGGTAGCGACCATTTGCCTATTCTTATTTCAATTAATAACGGGTCAACTCGCATGCGACCAGTTGACATTCCGTATGACCTCACACGGAATGTCGATTGGAAGTTATACGAGGAAATGATTTCAAAAGCGGTCGATTCGATTCAACATCATCCACCACTTGAAGAATACAACCTCCTCGCGGGCTTGATTCTCGACGCCGCGTTGCAAGCCCAAACGAAGAAATATCCCGGCGTAACGATTAAAGAACGGCCTCCCACTCAGTGGTGGGACCAAGAGTGCTCCGATGTCTACACGCAAAGATCCGACGCGTTTTTGGCCTACCAGAAGGGAGGTATACCTGGCGACTATTTACGGTATTCGGAGCTTGATACCAAGCTTAAAAGCTTGGCTAAAGCAAAGAAACGCGGATATTGGCGTCGGTTCGTGAACGAGACGTCGAGGGAGACATCGATGAGCACTCTTTGGAACACAGCCCGAAGAATGCGGAATCGCGTAACGGTCAACGAAAGCGAGGAGTCTTCAAGTAGGTGGATATTTGATTTTGCCAGGAAAGTATGTCCGGACTCTGTTCCTGAGCAAAATATTGTTCGCGATGCGTCTCCGGGCCACGACGCGATAGAATCACCTTTTACGATGGCAGAATTTTCAGTTGCCCTCCTGTCCTGTAACAATAACGCGCCTGGGTTAGATAGAATCAAATTCAACTTGTTGAAGAATCTTCCCGGCAATGCCAAGAGGCGCTTGTTGAACTTGTTCAATAAGTTTCTGGAGCAAAACATTGTACCGCAGGATTGGAGGCAAGTGAAGGTGATCGCCATCCAAAAACCAGGGAAACCAGCTTCTGATCACAACTCTTATAGGCCGATTGCAATGCTATCCTGTATCCGGAAATTGATGGAAAAAATGATACTCCGTCGTTTAGACCATTGGGTCGAATCAAATGGCCTACTATCGGATACTCAATTTGGCTTCCGCCGTGCCAAAGGGACGAATGATTGTCTTGTGCTGCTTTCAACAGATATTCAGCTGGCGTATGCTCGCAAAGAACAAATGGCGTCTGCGTTCTTGGACATTAAGGGGGCTTTTGATTCCGTTTCTATTGACATTCTTTCGGGCAAACTTCACCGACAAGGATTTTCTCCAATTTTGAACAATTTTTTGCACAATTTGTTGTCCGAAAAGCACATGCATTTTACGCACGGCGATTTGGCAACTTTTCGCATTAGCTACATGGGTCTTCCCCAGGGCTCATGTTTAAGCCCCCTTCTTTACAACTTTTATGTAAACGACATCGACGAATGTCTGGCAAATTCATGCACGATAAGACAACTTGCAGACGACAGTGTAATCTCTGTTACAGGAGCCAAAGCTGCCGATTTGCAAGGACCATTGCAAGATACCTTGGACAATTTGTCTGCTTGGGCTTTACAGCAGGAAGCATGAACCTGCTCAGCTTCAAACACAATGAATGGGTAAAACGATTTCTCAGGTTTTGGTACACAAATATCTTGGTGTCTGGTTCGACTCTAAAGGCACCTGGGGTTGTCACGTGAGGTATCTGATGAAAAAATGTCAACAAAGAGTGAATTTTCTTCGTACAATAACCGGACAATGGTGGGGAGCCCATCCAGGAGACCTTATAAGGCTTTACCAAACAACGATATTGTCTGTTATTGAATACGGGTGTTTCTGCTTCCGCTCCGCAGCAAACACACATCTGATCAAACTGGAGCGAATACAATATCGTTGTTTGCGTATCGCCTTAGGTTGCATGCAGTCGACCCATACGATGAGTTTGGAGGTCTTAGCTGGAGTACTACCATTGAAAAACCGCTTCTGGAGCCTGTCTTCTCGTATTCTTATCAAATGTGAGGTCTTGAACCGTCCCGTGATTGAAAATTTTGAAAGGTTAATCGAACTTAATTCTCAAACCCGTTTTATGACATTGTATTTCCATCACATGTCCCAAAATATTAACCCTTCTTCGAATATTCCAAATCGTGTCGACTTATCAAATACTTCTGACTCTACTGTGTTTTTCGATACATCCATGATAAAAGAAACTCGTGGAATCCCGGATCATTTACGCGTGCAGCAGATCCCCAAAATTTTTTCCAATAAATATCGAAACATCAACTGCGACAATATGTTCTACACTGACGGATCACTTCTTGATGGGTCCACTGGCTTCGGTATTTTCAATAACAATTTAACCGTCTCCCATAAGCTCGATAATCCTGCTTCTGTTTACGTCGCAGAATTGGCTGCAATTAAGTACACCCTAGGGATTATCGAAAAAATGCGCACGGACCATTATTTCATCTTTACGGACAGTCTCAGTTCCATTGAGGCTCTCCGATCGATGAAAGATGTTAAGCACTCTCCGTATTTCCTGGGGAAAATACGGGAACATCTGAGTGCTTTATCCGAAAAATCTACTCAGATTACCTTAGCGTGGGTCCCTTCTCACTGCTCGATACCGGGCAATGAGAAAGCGGACTCTTTGGCTAAGGTGGGCGCAACAAACGGTGATATTTATGAAAGACCAATTGCTTTTAATGAATTTTTCGCACTTGTACGTCAGAATACGATCATCAGTTGGCAAAATGCTTGGACCAGAGGGGAATTGGGAAGGTGGTTACATTCCATAATCCCCAAAGTATCGACGAACCCGTGGTTCAAGGGGTTGGATGTAGGTCGGGATTTCATTTGCGTGATGTCCCGGCTTATGTCCAATCACTATAGATTTGACGCGCATCTCCGTCGTGTTGGGCTCGGGGAAAGTGGTATCTGTGCCTGTGGTGAGGGTTATCACGACATAAAGCATGTGGTTTGGTCATGCCCTGTACACCGTGACGCCAGGTCTAAATTAATAGCTTCCCTGCAGGCCGAAAGTAGGCAGCCGGCTGTTCCTGTTCGTGATGTCTTGGCGAGCTGTGACCTATCCTACATGTCCCTTATATACGTTTTCCTGAAATCCATCCACGCCCTAGTTTAATACTATTCCCTTCCGCCTACATCCAACCAAACGACAAGAACACGTTAAGACCCCGGATCCGGAAACAGCAACTAGACCCGCACGATACTCTCAGGTCCCGAGGGAGACAACCCAATATGCCAGTCCGTAATATCTTGGCCCAGCAGCGGAACATATTCAATATGCTGCTTACCTATGGCGATGGAAAACCATCAAACAACAAATCAGTGCTTTTAATGCAAAACATTCTAGCTTTAAGTTAAATTTAGTTTCAGCTCGTAGTCGGCAACGAGGATAAAAAATTTGCTTTTAGTTATTAAGATATTTTAGAAAGTAAGCTACCAGATATAATTGGCGCCGTTAAACATTAAATTGTATTTGTGCCGTGTCAAATAAATTATAGATGAAGAAAAAAAAAAATCTAGTGCGAACATTTTTATAAAAGGTTAAATAAAGGCTGGGGAAAGTATTATGTTATACATTTTTACCGAAAAACTGGTTGTCAGTTGAACATTCTGTGTTGATTGAGTGTAATTATATAAAAAAAATACGCAATTAGTCTCTATTTCGGCAAGAATTTTCATCGTTTCAGTTTGCTCCCTACATCTTCGCCTCTGGGGCAAGTTTAAATGAAGGTTCGAATTAACTATTTCTACATCGTTTTTGGTTATCTTAATCTAGAATCCATCATGGTCCGAATCGATTTACGAGGTTTACCATTTCAAAATTTAGTGTTGCTATTTGCCCTACTATTTTTTCGATAACTGAAAAGCATCATCATTGTTTAGAACCAATAAATTAAACTTCCTTTTTCTAGAATTTTTAGGTAACTTTCAAGTTGAACATTGAAAATTGTTTCAACTAGCCCCGTGTCACCTTAATGAGTTAGATATAAGTTGTTCAGGAATGACTTCTAACGAATTGTCTGAACGTTCCTTTAAAAATTTTGAAAAAAAAAATTAAGATCCTACACTGGAAAAAAAATTAACACAAAAAGTGACCTAAAAAAATTGGTCATGTCATATTTTTTCAAAATAAGTTTTTTTTAAATAGAAAATTCAGTTGCCAAAAACATTTCTGATAATGCAACATTGGGCACCCTTGAAAAGCAAAAAATCTCTGACTACACTTTTTTCCTTTTTTTTTTGCGGTTTCACGTTTTTTGCCTCTGAGCCCGGACAAGAGTTTTTAGAGAATTTCTGAATTTTTATTTAAAAACATTGGGAAAATAATTTGAGATCCTACACTGATTTTTTTTTTCAAAAACAAAAAGTAGTATTTGAAAAAATATTCGGTCAGATGAGATTTTTTTCAAAATAAGTTTTTCAAATTTGATAGACAATTTCGTAGCTTACATTTTTTTGTACAAACCAAAGCGGGCAATAAAATAGTTTTTTTTTCTTTTCGTGTGGCTACTGTTTGTTTTTGTTATAGAAAATTCTAAATTGACGGCAAGTGCAATGAAAAATAAGGGCAAAAAGTGCTTTTAAGACCCCCAAAGTTGGCGGCTATGATTACAGCAGAATTGAGCTTGACTACGCAGGTCTTGCTGTTAAGCCGCTGCACATAGGAGTAAATCAAGTAAAATCCTGATCAAAAGTCAAAAAAGCAAAAGTTCATTAACAATGTTCTGCATAGTCTCATTTAAAAGTGTGATGCCTACTGAATCTTTTGACAGCTCATGAGCATCCAGAAGTATTGTTGACCTATGTTACAGCTGGTTGAAATCGATAAAATTTTAGCTTTCAGTTGTTGCATTCGATGCTTCCTAACCGTTCACTTATTTTCAAAACAATCAAGTGCAACGTAGTGATTTATCATCAAACCAACTATGGAGATTGTCAAAGAAGCTTATTTTATTCAATTTATAAACTCAAAAGACTAATAAATAGTCTCGATATTGCCAGGGAACATTCTAATAAACACAAAAAATCTGTAAGTGAAATTTTTATATGTCAAATTATATGAAGTAGGTTAAGTATCAATGAGTTTCAATGTAAACAGTCAATTGCAAATCAAAGCCTGTATGTTTCTGGTCAAACTGGTGGTTTTAGATCATCCGAACCAATCCGAGCTCATGAGTTACATCATAATGAAAATCATCGAAAAATTTCAACTTTTCAGCTTCCGGCAGTGTTGTTGCCTTAGTATCAAGAATACACATACCTCTGTCATGTAATAGATGAGTGCTCTGAGACATTCTAAACAGGTTGCTATTGAATTCGGATCCTTTAATTACGAGCTCTAAACCAAAATTCAAGAAAAACAGTCAAACGTTTTCGTCCCAAGCAATGCAAATATTGCGAGTGAAATGTTCGTACACGGACAATGACAGTAACTTTTCAGATTCTTCTGAACTAGTGACTCTTCAGATTCTTCTGAATGCTCAGATTGATTAATGAACAAAACAGTGTTAATTCCGACTCTCACTGATCTAAAAAAATAGTTATGTTTCATTCATGAAGGCTCAGTCATTTATTGTAGAAAAGAAACTACCATTGAAACCAAACTACATCATCAGAAAAGTAACAAAACACTCAAAGGTAGATTATTCCATGAAACTTTTAGTCACAACTATTTAGTATACTATATTTTCGATCCATGATACGTTTCCAGTCCAAAAATACTTAAAAACAATTTTGATCAGGTTTGATGTTCTAAGTGCTCCACTGTGCGCTGTCGACTTTGGTTGAAACCAACAACCAGCGTTTCCAGAACAGGCAGAATAAAGCCAATTGTCTCATAGGTTTTCACGTTGATACCTCCGTTGAAAGAAATGGTTCAATGATTAAAACTAAAGACATACAGAAAGATGATTTTCTCAGTGTGATAATTACTCGGTTTGCATGTATCGGTGATTTAAAAATTTCGGTTTCAGTGATTTGAAATTTCCATTTTTTTGCCTGGCCACCCTGTAAATTATATCTTTTGTCACATGTTTTTACTGTTCTCTCGAATTATTCGAATAATTGTGGCGCTGTTGTATGTTCGAATCCTGATTCGGGAGAGAGACTGTTAGAGTCAATAGGATCGCCAGCCTCGCAATTGTTCTGTACTGTACACTAAATTACGGTTGGCTGCGAAGTCTGAGCCGAATAAAAACAGATGATCAAGTTCCAAAACGGAGTGTATTACCTGGGCTTTGCTTTTGCTTTATAAAAGCAATGCACTCCCGGCCACCGGCAACTACTTTTTTGATTGCTGCGAAAAAAAACCTAAATTAATCCACCTAGCGGTCAGACTCAGCCTTTCTCATTCAAGCTTATTATTTGTAAAAATAGATTTACATTAATGCTTAAATCCAATAAAGGTATATATATTCACTCTTTGGGTTCTAAAATATTGATGTTGTAATTGAAGTATAAAATATGAAATTTGACGTAATGTTAGTGCTTAAGAAATAGCGAAATAAAATAAATTACTCTTAATTTCGAACAATTTAATCACGAGCGATACCGGGAACGTTTAAATAGTACGATACCACATTTAAATCATGTTGAGCATGATGAGCATGGTTGACCGCCCGCGGTTGCTTCTCCGTTATTGCCAGATAAGCTGTAATTACACAGAGAACCAATGGATGATGCTTGGGATTAACATTCATCCTCAATGTGTAAAAACTGGTGACCTTAATCTTTATATTAGGCAATACCAGCGCCGGCCGCATCCGAATGCAGGTCAAAGAAGGAGTGTGTATAGGAATATGTTGACGTGATACTCGCTTTATTGGAAGCCGAGAACACCTCTGCACTTCCACGAGAAATCACTGGGATGTTGGAGAAAAGGGTTAGGTTTGCAGCAGATTTCGTTTTGGTAAACGATGCGCTGAGTTCTAATACCGGGATATTTGTTATTATCGCGCGTACGAGTTCATTATATCTTTTACGGAAATCATAACGCGATCCGAACTCATTCCGGTTGATGATGTAACACCGCAAAAATAAAGCGCACGCGAGGATACCGGACCTACAACCTAATCAAGACACACTCAAATATTCGAAAATCTGTTTATGAAGTCATTATGCAACTACCGAAACGTATCTCTCATTGATTTATCTCAGCTGACTACACAATGTTACGAAGCAACCAGATATGCATTACCCAAAAATAAGAAAAAAGTAAATATATAGGCCCTCAACACATACTGCAAGCGGTCAGCAAGAGAACTTCAAAAACGGCCTATTTGCTTGGCCATCGCCGTTCGACAGACGAGTCGCGTATAATCCTGATATTAATTGCAAATAATTGCGATATTTGGTGGCGATTAATTACGATGTTTTGTCGCGATTAATTATTTACGATATTTATCGAACGAACGGAACCTATTCCGAATCACTGCGTGCTGGAAAAGAACCTACTGTCCACTGCGAATAAATGGTTTGGTACACATCGAAAGTCACAACACACCGAAAATCCATAGTTGAGCAAAGCTCACCTGGGCCGAAAACACGTTTACTTCGGAAAGTTATGCGCGACCGCTCTATTCTCTCTTACCGACGCATACGCGCGGAGACACGGTATTTAGCGTTGATTACCACTTACTTCTTGAATAATAAAGCGAAGATACCTACTGAGTATGAAAAAACTGGCAAAGTTTCATGCATTCATAGCTAGGAAATTTTTAAAAATGCAAATATGCATATCTAACAAGACCGAGTACTAATTAGATTTAACAAAATGCCAAAACAATTGCAGTCAAAATTTATTTGCCATGCTCACCGACAAGATTTCTACTTAATTAAATTAAAAGTTAATTGTCTATGTGTTTCAGTATTTACTCAAAAGCTAGAAAAATCATAAAACAAGGGCATAAAACTGCTCAAAATATTCGTAACCGTCCAGTCGGAGCGCGAAACATAAATTTCTAAATTATGTTGTACTGCTACTCATTCCGTCATGTAAAAACCAGCGTGTTCAAAGGTTTAAAACATCCCTCCTATTGGAGCAATTCTGTCTATTGAGTATAGACTTTGGCAAACAAAGCGACTCCATGAAATCACGCTTTAACAAATCTCCATATACTGAGAGCAATGCAACCAGATATGTATCTTCCAAAATAAAAATAAATAAATAAATAACCCAATTGATTCAGAAACGGCTGACAACGCAAGCAGGGTATGTACAGTATCCCTACCGACGTCAGTCCACTGCGCACACAAATAACGACGATACCACATTTAAATCATGTTGAGGACAAACATTGAAACCACATGTTCAACCATAATTCATCAGTTAACCCTTAACTAGCCCGTTAATCTGATATCAATATTGTTCAAATCAGTTCTAAGATAATGAAGTTTCGTGATTTTCACATTTCGATACATTACAGACGAAGTTAAAGTCCGGTTACAGCCAAATTCAATAAAGTGTTATAAGGTAGCTAGACCTTTCATTTGACACTAATTTTGTGGAAATCGGTTCAACCATCTCTGAGAAAATTGAGTGAGTCCAAGTAGTTTTCGGAATATGTTTCTTTTCATAGCTGAATTTAACATTTTTAAACATAACAGGCAAAGTAATAATCCGTTTGCAAAAAAAAATCGATAAGGTTTTATGGGGCAACAAGACCTTCCATATGACACTGATTTTATGAAAATCGGTCCAGCCATCTCTGAGAAACATGAGTGAGATTGAATAGTCTCCAGAACACGTTTCTTTCCATAACTTCTAAACCACATGTTCAATCTTCATAAAATCGAAAGTTAAGGGTTTTTTAGGTAGCCCGTTCATTTGAAACCAATTTTGTTCAAATCGGTTGTGTAGTTTCTGAGATATTGATGTTTCGTGATTTTTACATTTTGATACATAACCTCTAAACTAGAAATCAGATCACAATAAAATTCAATAGGATCTTATAGGGCAACAAGACCTTTCATTTGCAATTAATTTCATTGAAATCGGTTCAGCCATCTCTGAGAAAATCGAGTGAGATTGGGAGAGCGTTACACACACACATATACAGAAAATGCTCAGCTCGTCGAACTGAGTCGAGCGATATACGACATTCGACCCTTTTGAGCACTTTTATACCTTCAGTTTTTGCAGTGTTTGCTATACCTTTCTAGGAGAAAATTCATTGTTTAAGGGTTTAAAAGCCCATTAATTTTAATTCAACTATGTTCATAGCTTAAGCATATAAGCATATAAGAGCGATTTTAACATTCTGACGCAGCGCCAAAACTAAAAGTTTGACCTAAGCGGCAAAAAGACACTTCATTTGACACCAAGATAGAAAGAATCGGTCAGACCATCTTTGAGAAAAGTGAGTTCACACCCACACACAAACATATACATCTATACATGCATACATGCAGAAAATGCTCGATTCGTCGAACTGAGTCGAGTAGTATATGACATTCGGCCATTTGGATCACTTTTCTACTTTTTAATAAGAGTAAGACGTTCTCTACTCGATGATGACATCCCACATCGTTCAGGTGTTATTCGATCATTTTCGGCTGTTTCCCAGGAACCGGAAGTCGCCAACCTAGAATCCAAAATGGGGTCTGTGGTCGATTTCAGCTGCTGTGTATCATACTAGATCCGGAGATACTCATGTTAGACGGAAACCGGTCATTTTTGACTGTTTTCCAGAAACCAGAAGTTGCCATCCTACAATTCATAATAGTGCCTGAGGTCAATTTTCGGCTTTTTGCAACATTCTGGCTCCGGAGATACTCATATTGGGTGGTATTTGGTAATTTTCAGCTGTTTTTCAGGAACCGGAAGTCGCCACCTTAGAATTCAAAATGATATCTGTGGTCGATTTGAGCTCCTGTGTATCATTCTAGATCCGGATATTATTATATTGGGTGAAAATCGGCCATTTTAGCTGTTTTCCAGAAACCTGATGTTGCCATCTTACAATCCAAAACGTTGCCTGAGGTCGATTATGGAACATATTTGTTACCTCTAAAAACATTCACCTATCAAATTTGGTTCCATTTAGTTTGGAACCCCTCCCTTCCAGAAAAGGGAGGGGCGTCCAACTATTATGGACATATTTGTTACTCCATATAACATCCACATGAGACAAATCGCGCGAAATGACCGATGGTCGAATATCGACCATTTTTGATTTGAATGAAACTTTGCACACGTATTTGGCTTAGCAAACTGAGCATTTTTCACAGGTGGAGAGATTTTTTACACCCATGAGTTACATTCTAAAAGGGCGTATGCCTTTTGGCACAGGTTGTATTCGAAGCATTGTAGCCCAGAAACCGTTGGTTGTATAGAAAAACTGTCTGAGAATGAGTTGTAGGGAATAAAAAATGCACCAGAAAAAATATACACTGTACAAAAAAAATTTTTTTGACCAAAAAAAATTAAAAATAAACATTAAATTTTAATTTAAAAAAGAGTTGTATTTTTTTTATTTAAAGAAATTTGACGTTAATACGCAACTTCTAAAAAAAAGTCCAGGATGGAGAAATGAAAAATATTTTTTTTATGGTATATTAATTTTTTCATGAAAATTCTAATTCAAACATTTTTCAAAATATTTGTATTCTGATGATTTTAAAAGATGCAGAAAGTCATTTTGAATCAAAAAGCTCTTGGTAGTAAACATTTTAAAGGCATCGGTTTTCGAGTTATTTTAAATTTAAGCTCGAAAAATTAATAATATTTCGGAAAATACACGTTTTTCTTAATTTGTCCATGGTTCTCCAGCAAAAACCATACGTTCATTGGAATGCTTGATCAAAAATATACAATTCATTCTTTGACATCAAAACGATTGGATAAACAACTCAAGCGCTAAACCTTAGCTTACCTACACGTTCCCCCTTGCCGAATGTTTAATAAAAAAATATGTTTGTCGTGCAACACTACCTACTTGTTTACTAATAATAACTGTTTGTAAAGTACGCAACCAATAACTACTGGGTTACTTATAATATCTGTTTTCGTATATAAATACGATTGCACTACTCCAGATGTGTTAGTAACAGTTTGCATTTTGTGAAGATGAATAAAGTGAAAATGGAATACACCAAGCCCAAATGCTGTAAACCCTTTCCTGATCATCGGTGCTCATCAAGCTTACGCAAATTAAACGAAAACGTTATTGCAAAATTAAAAATATTGAACAGTCAAGCTCATTTTAATACGTATTCATCAATTTGTTATTCGTGTAGTTATTGGAATGATAGTTAAGCCACCATTCATCCCTTCGTTGTTTACTATTCAGAATCTGGAACACTTAAGAATATCAGCTTCATCATAATATCGGAAGTACTTCATCATGATACTGTTGCGGTTCAGGTGTTCATTGCCAAATTAATGAGTTTTTTGAAAACAACAATAGAGTTGAAAAAAGCGATATTAATGTCTGATGGAGCTGCCTCACAATATAAAAATTGAAAAAACTTTGCAAGTTCAAAACAAAATATAACGTCGATGCAGAGTGGCATTTTTTTGCGACTTCTCATGGTAAAGGCCGATGCGATGCAATCGGTTGCATATTTAAACGAATGGCAGGAAATGCAAGTTTAGCTAAAGAACATGAACATCCCATTACAAGCGCAAAAGAATTGTATGATTGGTCTAATCAGCAAAATAATAAAAATTCATCAAAAATGTCATTTAGTTGGGTATCATATGAAGAATATGAACAAGGAACAGAATGGAGCAATATTTTCAAAAAATCTATAATAATAGCTGCCACACAAAAGTATTATTCTTTTGTTCCGATTTCAGAAAATAAGATACAAACGAAGCTGTTTTCAGAGAGTGACGAATCATTTACTTATGATGTATATAAATTATAAGGTGAAACTAGTTCTGTAAAGTATCTTTGTCATAAAAAAACATGTTCCTAAGATAATAAAACTCGAAAATAAATATTTGATTATTATATATATTTATATCACTTAGAACATTTAACTCTTTTCTTGAGAACCGTTCGTCCAACCGTTTTGTTGTCAAAGAATGAATTCTATATTTTTGATCAAGCATTCCAATAAACGTATGGTTTTTGCTGGAGAACCATGGACAAATTAAGAAAAACGTGTATTTTCCTAAATAATTATAATTTTTCGAGCTTAAATTAGAAATAACTCGAAAACCAATGCCTTTAGAATGTTTACTACCAAGAGCTTTTTGATTCAAAATGACTTTCTGCATCTTTTAAAATCATCAGAATACAAATATTTTGAAAAATGTTTGAATTAGAATTTTCATAAAAAAATTAATCTACCATAAAAAAAATATTTTTCATTTCTCCATCCTGGACTTTTTTTTTAAGTTGCGTAATAACGTCAAGTTTCTTTAAAAAAAAATAAAAAAAAATTCAACTCTTTTTTTTTTTTTAAATTGAAATTTAATGTTTATTTTTAATTTTTTTTGGTCAAAAGAAATTTTTTTTTGTACAGTGTATATTTTTTTATAGTGCATTTTTAATTCCCTACAACTAATTCTCAGACAGTTTTTCTATACAACCAACGGTTTCTGGGCTACAATGCTTCGAATAAAACCTGTGCCAAAAGGCATACGCCCTTTTAGAATGTAACTCATGGGTGTAAAAAATCTCTCCACCTGTGAAAAATGCTCAGTTTGCTAAGCCAAATAAGTGTGCAAAGTTTCATTCAACTCAAAAATGGTCGATCAAATTTTTGCGTATTTCCAGGCGATTTGAAATGATTTTGCTCACATGCCGAATTCGGTTTCACTTGCTTGGTTTGTTCTTGAGTTGTGCAGAAATTTATGTTTCATTTGTATGAGACCCCTCCCTTCCAGAAGAGGAAGGGGTCTCAAACTATCATAGGAACCTTTATCGGCACCAAAAACCCCTACAAACAAATTTTCACGTCGATCGGTTCGGTAGTTTTCGAGCCTATATGGGTCAGACAGACAGACAAACCGGGCTGCATTTTCAAATGTTTATATTACAACATCAATATTTTAGAACAGGCCTGTCCAACCATTGTGGCACGCGGGCCAAAATTTGGAAAACTTTCAAATTTTAGCTAATTTTTAGATTTTGTGCAAATATATGTTAAAATATCATGCTGGTTAGCCTTGATTTTTACATAAAAGCAGTCCATTTTAAATTGAAGAACCAAGGGTGATATCAGTTGAAGCTTACCATAATAAAAGTAAGCTTACAAGCCACAGCTATAATAAATAAGGGAAACGAACAATGATTTTTTGAAATTTTTCCTGTAGTAAAACAGACTATTTTTCATTGCCTTCATTCTTTTGAAATTGTTCTTCATTTTTTAAATGTCGAAACGGATTGAAAGTTTCAATGCACTAAAATAGGATGGCATTTCACTTGTAATTGAAACTTATACAAAGACGTTTTTATCGCAACAAATTCCGAGCCGAATGCATCAACACGTGGAGCAGATGTGAAACGTGTTCCAAAACTTAACGTGGGCCGCGAGAAATGAAGCAGAGGGCCGGATGTGGCCCGCGGGCCGTACGTTGGACAGCCCTGTTTTAGAACCTAAAGAGTGAATATACATTTATTGGATTGAAGCGTTCATGTAAATCTATTTTTACAAAAAATAAGTTTGAATGAGAAAGGCTGGGTCTGACCGCTAGGTGGATTAATTTAGGTTTTTTTATAATAACGGTCTGTGGGAGCACCGTGTACCGTAAATATTAATGCTTTACATACTTTTAATGAAAAATCAAAAATCGAGTCGATTCTGTACATTTTTGAAGAAAAAAAACTTGAAAAAACACCGAAAAACCAAAAAAAAACTATTTTTTTCACCCACGCCCAAGTCTTTAAGAGACTGCAAGAAACTAGTGAAACCACCTGGGGAAGCTAGTACTAATCCCCACCTTTCAAGTGAAGACTGTTATTTTTGCAGCTTTTTCCAGAATCTAAAAGTGGTCATCTTCAAATTCAAAATGGTGTCCAGGCCCGAAAAAAATAACATAAAAAAAACCTGAAAAGTTGCTGTAATTGTACATAATTTAACTATGTTTTTCATTATAATTACATCATTTTTTCATTAAATATCATTGTACAGAACAATACAAAACATTGTTTTTGAAATTTTTACCATGAAAAAGGCGGGTTGTTATGTATCTTAACAGTATTTTTCCAGGCACTTGTCCCATACATTTAGAAGTCACTGACAATATTTTTTATGGTAAAATTACTGTCGGTGGTAGATTCAACAACATTGTTAAAACATGGTAACTCATTCCGAGTTGTGCTCTCGTCGTGTTCGGTCGCAATTTTATTTCGATCTCGATAGTGCCGACCAGTAATTCGCCCACAAGGTCACCGTGCATTGTGCTCTGCTGCTCGTTGCCGTCGTCGCTGTTGAAGACAGCAAAAAGAAGAAGAAGTCAACAATAGCCCGTGCGTTGTGTCGCTGCCAGAAGAAATTCGGTAGCCAGCGCACGGCCGTTTGGCTGCATTGGTCGATCGGACAACCAAGGAAGGAAGCGGCAAGCAGAGATTTGCATCGCCCGTGCGCTGATTGTGAAGGAGAGCGGCTGCATAAGCTAAGTAGTTTTTTTTTTGTTTTTTTTTTTCTACAATATTATTTACTGATTGGACGACGATGGTGGCATGACCGAAAGCGGGGATGAACACCCGCTCGTTCCACCGCCTAGCCCTCCCGGATACAAAGTTACAAGGGTTAAAAATGGAGCCCCGCAGGAAGCTACCCATCGGCTTAAGCAGTATCCGGAGGACAAAGCTGGTATTGGGACTGTATTTTTCCGGCCGAAAGTGAAAGCATTGAACACAATGCAAATCTGTAAAGATCTGGCACGGTTTACAGCCGTGACTGAAATTACTAAAGTACGCCCGAATAAGCTGCGTGTTTTGGTGCCCGACCTCAAGCAAGCAAACGAGATTGCTGCTTGTGAGCTCTTTACGCGGGAGTACCACGTGTACATTCCAGCTCGCGTAGTTGAGATTGACGGTGTAGTCAGCGAATCGAGTCTGACTGTCGAGGACCTGTTGAAGGCTGGAAAAGGCCTTTTCAAGGATTCTAGCCTTGAACCTGCCAAGATACTTGAATGTAAGCAATTACATTCAGTATCGCTCGACAAGGGTGTAAAAACTAACACCTCTTCAGACTCTTTTCGCGTGACTTTCGCCGGGTCTGCTCTGCCGAGCTATGTGCTCGTGGACAAAGTGCGTCTACCCGTGCGCTTGTTTGTACCGTGGGTAATGAATTGCCTCAAGTGCAAACAGTTGGGCTATACAGCCTCCCACTGTGGCAATAAAGCACGTTGTGGCAAGTGCGGAGAGCAACATGCGGATGACACCTGTAATAAGGGTGCTGAAAAGTGCCTCTATTGCGGGCAGACTCCGCATGAGCTGTCTGCATGTCCCGCGTACAAACAGCGCCAAGAGAAGATCAAGCGGTCTCTGAAAGAGCGCTCTAAGCGCACTTTCGCAGAAATGCTTAAAGAGGCCGCTGCCACCAAACTGGTTTCCCCGAATCTCTTCGAGGTCTTGTCATCCGATGAGTCTGATTCTGACGATTCAGTTGGGGAACCTTCTTTTGTTGAACCCGGGAAGTCTAGAAAGAGAAAAAACCTCTCTTCTCCTAGACCTCCTAAGAAGGGACAGAGAAGGTCTCCATCTGAAGTGACTGATACTAAGAAACATAAAAGTGCTGTAGAAAAACCGAAGCAAACTCCTCCGGGATTGGCAAGATTGAATTCAAGTAAGGAGTTTCCGGCACTTCCAGGAACATCAAAAAACCCAACTGTTCCTTCTTTTTCGTCCGAGATTCAGCCAGAATCTGGACTGCTGAAGTTTTCAGATCTAATGTAGATCTCAACTTCCATGATTTTAATATAATTCGCCTTGATCGAGACACCCCTTACGGAGGAGTACTTCTAGGGATTAAGAAGTGCTATTCTTTCTATCGTATTAACCTCCCCTCGGTCCCAGGCGTCGAAGCTGTCGCATGTCAAATGACAATACAAGGTAAAGAGCTTTGTATTGCCTCAATATATATTCCTCCCAGAGCACAAGTTGGGCAACGGCTGCTCTTTGATTTAATAGAACTTCTTCCCTCACCACGTTTGATTTTGGGAGATTTCAACTCTCACGGCGTGGCTTGGGGTTCCCCTTCTAATGATAACCGCTCCTCTTTGATCTATAACCTCTGCGACGACTTCGATATGACAATATTAAACAACGGGGACATGACACGCGTTCCGAAACCTCCAGCGCGCCCTAGTGCTTTAGATTTATCTTTATGTTCAACATCGCTTCGGTTGGATTGCATATGGAAGGTAGTCCTTGATCCCCACGGTAGCGATCATTTGCCTATCCAAATTTCAATTGATAATGGTTCAACTCGCACGCGATCAGTTGATATTCCGTATGACCTCACACGGAATATCGATTGGAAGTTATACGAGGAAATGATTTCAGAAGCTGTCGAGTCGATTCAACATCACCCACCACTTGAAGAATACAACCTCCTCGCGGGCTTGATTCTCGACGCCGCGTTGCAAGCCCAAACGAAGAAATATCCCGGCGTGACTATCAAAGAACGACCTCCCACTCCGTGGTGGGACCAAGAGTGCTCCGATGTCTACACGGAAAAATCCGACGCGTTTGAGGCCTTCTTTCGGGTGAAACGTGAACCCGCCTACTTTAAGCGGTATTTGGAGCTTGAAACCAAGTTTAAAAGCTTGGTCCGAGCAAAGAAACGCGGATATTGGCGTCGGTTCGTGAACGAAACGTCGAGGGAGATATCGATGAGCACTCTTTGGAACACAGCCCGAAGAATGCGAAATCGTATAACGATCAACGAAAGCGAGGAGTCTTCAAGTCGGTGGATATTTGATTTTGCCAGGAAAGTATGTCCGGACTCTGTTCCTGAGCAAAACATTGTTCGCGATGCGATTCCGGGCCACAATGCGATAGAATCACCTTTTACGATGGCAGAACTTTCAGTTGCCCTCCTGTCCTGTAACAATAACGCGCCTGGGTTAGATAGAATCAAATTCAACTTGTTGAAGAATCTACCCGGCACTGCCAATAGGCGCTTGTTGAACTTGTTCAATAAGTACCTGGAGCAAAATATTGTACCGCAGGATTGGAGGCAAGTGAAGGTGATCGCCATCCAAAAACCGGGAAAACCAGGTTCTGATCACAACTCTTATAGGCCGATTGCAATGCTATCCTGTATCCGGAAATTGATGGAGATATCATTTTCCGTCGTTTAGACCATTGGGTCGAATCAAATGATCTACTATCAGATACTCAATTTGGCTTCCGCCGTACCAAAGGGACGAATGATTGTCTTGCGTTGCTTTCTACAGATATTCAGCTAGCCTATGCCCGCAAAGAACAAATGGCATCTGTGTTCTTGGACATTAAGGGGGCTTTTGATTCCGTTTCTATTGACATTCTTTCGGGCAAACTTCACCGCCATGGATTATCACCAATTTTAAACAATTTTTTGCATAATTTGTTGCCCGAAAAGCATATGCATTTTACGCAAGGCGATTTGGCAACTTTTCGTATTAGCTACATGGGTCTTCCCCATAGCTCATGCTTAAGCCCCCTTCTTTACAATTTTTATGTGAATGACGCATGTCTGGCAAATTTATGCACGATAAGACAACTTGCAGACGACAGAGTGATTTCTGCCACAGAAGCCAAAGCTGCCGATTTGCAAGGACCATTGCAAGATACCTTGGACAATTTGTCTGCTTGGGCTTGACAGTTAGGTATCGAATTCTCTCCGGAGAAGACTGAGATAGTAGTTTTTTCTAGGAAGCGCGAGCCTGCTCAGCTCCACTTACAGTTAATGGGTGAAACGATTTCTCAGGTTTTGGTACACAAATATCTTGGTGTCTGGTTCGATTCAAAAGGCACCTGAGGATGTCACGTTCGGTATTTGATGAAAAAATGTCAACAGAGTAAATTTTCTCCGGACAATTACTGGATCATGGTGGGGCGCCCACCCAGGAGACCTTATAAGGCTTTACCAAACAACGGTATTGTCGGTGCTTGAGTACGGGTGTTTCTACTTCCGCTCCGCTGCAAATACCCATTTAATCAAGCTGGAACGATTGCAGTATCGTTGTTTGCGTATTGCCTTAGGTTGCATGCATTCGACCCATACGATGAGTTTGGAAGTTTTGGCGGGCGTTCTCCCATTAAAAGACCGCTTTTGGGATCTGACTACTCGTATTCTCATCAAATGTGAGGTTTTGAACCCCTTGGTAATTGAAAATTTCGGTAGGCTAGTTGAACTTAATTCTCAAACCCGTTTCATGACTGTGTATTTCAATCCCATGTCTCAAAGTATAAATCCTTCCTCATACACCTCCAATCGTGTCAACTTGTTAGATACTTCTGTTTCTACTGTGTTTTTCGATACATCCATGATGGAAGAAACTCGTGGAATCCCGGATCATTTACGCGTGCAGCAGATCCCTAAAATATTTTATAACAAATATAAAAACATCAACTGCGACAATGCGTTTTATACTGATGGATCACATCTCAACGGGTTCACTGGCTTCGGTATCTTCAACAAAAATTTTACCGCCTCCTACAAGCTCGATAATCCTGCTTCTGTTTACGTCGCAGAATTGGCTGCAATTCAGTATACCTTAGGGATTATTGAAAAAATGCCCTCGGACCATTACTTCATCTTTACGGACAGTCTCAGTTCTATTGAGGCTCTCCGATCGATGAAGGATGTAAGGCACTCTCCGTATTTCCTGGGGAAAATACGGGAGCATCTGAGTGCTTTATCCGAAAAATCTTCTCAGATTACCTTAGTGTGGGACCCTTCTCATTGTTCCATTCCGGGCAATGAGAAAGCGGACACTTTGGCTAAGGTGGGTGCAACAAACGGTGATATTTACAACAGACCTATTGCCTACAATGAATTTTTAAAATTTTCACGTCAGAATACACTTGTCAACTGGCAGGCCTCGTGGGATAAGGGAGAACTGGGGAGGTGGCTACACAGCATCATCCCCAAGGTTTCCACCAAACCTCGGTTTCGGGGGTTGGATGTAGGATGAGATTTCATTCGCATGATGTCTCGGATTATGTCCAACCACTACGGGTTAGACGCACATCTCCTGGGTATTGGGCTGGCGAGCAGTAATCATTGCGTTTGTGGATTGGGGTACCAAGACATTGAACACGTGGTTTGGGTATGTGCTGAATTCCGCGGCGCCAGATCTCTACTTTTGGATACCCTCAGGGCCCGAGGAATACAGCCCTATGTGCCAGTTCGTGATATCCTCGCTCAGCGAAACTTGCCATACATGCTACATGTTTATAGCTACTTGAAGAGCATCAAAGTGCCAATTTAACAGCGAAACGGATCTCGGATAAAAAAAAACCATGTTAGTTTTAGTATTAGATTTAGTATCAGCTCGTAGTCGACAGCGAGGATAAAAAATTTGTCTTTAGCTTATAAGATATTTTAGACTATAAGACATTAGATTAAATTGGCTCCGTAAAACATTAATTTGTATTGTGCCGTGTCAAATAAATGTTGTGAAAAATAAAAATAAAAACATGGTAATAATAAAAAACTTTCGCAAGGTTACAGTAAAAATACCGTATCTTTTATGGTGACAATAAAAACTATGGATGGTCTATTTACTGTTCTCACCACAAAATACATCGTAATTTTTTTTTCGGGGGGTCAATGTTTGGATTCTATGCATCATCTCGATTACGGAAATATCCATATTGAGAATTATTCGGTCATTTTCGACTGTTTCCTAGAAGTTGCCGTTTAGCAATTCAAAATGGTGCCTGAAGTCAATTGTTAGCTCATTGCATCATTCTGGTTCCAGAGATACTCATATTGGATGGTATTTGTTAATTTTAGACTGTTTTTCACAAACCGGAAGTCGCCATCTTGGATTTCAAAATGGTATTTAAGATAATTTCTGGCCTCTGAACGTCATTCTGGTTTAAGAAACACCCATATTGGGTGTTATTCGATCATTTTCGGCTGTTTCCCAGGAACCGGAAGTCGCCAACCTAGAATCCAAAATGGGGTCTGTGGTCGATTTCAGCTGCTGTGTATCATACTAGATCCGGAGATACTCATGTTAGACGGAAATCGGCCATTTCTGGCTGTTTTCCAAAAAACCAGAAGTTGCCATTCTACAATTCATAATGATGTCTGAGGGCAATTTTCGGCTTTTTGCAACATTCTGGCTCCGGAGATACTCATATTGGGTGGTATTTGGTCATTTTCAGCTGTTTTTCAGAAACCGGAAGTCGCCACCTTAGAATTCAAAATGATATCTGTGGTCGATTTGAGCTCCTGTGTATCATTCTAGATCCGGATATTATTATATTGGGTGAAAATCGGCCATTTTAGCTGTTTTCCAGAAACCGGATGTTGCCATATTACAATCCAAAATGTTGCCTGAGGTCGATTATGGAACATATTTGTTACCTCTAAGAACATTCACCTACCAAATATGGTTCCATTTAGTATGGAACCCCTCCCTTCCAGAAAAGGGAGGGGCGTCCAACTATTATGGACATATTTGTTACCCCTTATAACATCCACATGCCGAATTCAGTTTCACTTGCTTGGTTTGTTCTTGAGTTGTGCAGAAATTTATGTTTCATTTGTAGAGGACCCCTCCCTTCCAGAAGAGGGAGGGGTCTCAAACTATCATAGAAACCTTTATCGGCACCAAAAACCCCTATATACAAATTTTCACGTCGATCGGTTCGGTAGTTTTCGAGCCTATATGGGTCAGACAGACAGACAAACCGGGCTGCATTTTTATATGTATAGATTACAACATCAATATTTTAGAACCTAAAGAGTGAATATACATTTATTGGATTGAAGCGTTCATGTAAATCTATTTTTACAAATAATAAGTTTGAATGAGAAAGGCTGGGTCTGACCGCTAGGTGGATTAATTTAGGTTTTTTTATAATAACGGTCTGTGGGAGCACCGTGTACCGTAAATATTAATGCTTTACGTACTTTTTAATGAAAAATCAAAAATCGTTTCGATTCTGTACATCTTTGAAGAAAAAACCTAAATTAATCCACCTAGCGGTCAGACCCAGCCTTTCTCATTCAAACTTATATTTGTAAAAATTAAATTTACATGAACGCTTCGATCCAATAAATGTATATTCACTCTTTAGGTTCTAAAATATTGATGTTGCAATCTATTCATATAATAATGCAGTCCGGTCTGTCTGTCTGTCTGATCCAAATAGGCTCGAAAACTACCGAACTGATCGACGTGAAAATTTGAATCTAGGAGCTTTTGGAGCCGATAAAGGTTCCTTTGATAGTTTGAGACCCCTCCCTCTTCTGGAAGGGAGGGGTCCCATACAAATTAAATATAAATTTCTGCACATCGCGAGAGCTAACCAACTAAATGGAGCCTAATTTGGCAGGTGAATGTTTTAGAGGTAACAAATATGTTCCATAACCGACCTCAGGCAACCTTTTGGATTGTAAGATGGAAACTTCTGGTTTCTGGAAAACAGCCAAAAATGGCCGATTTCCACCCAATATAACAATATCCGGAACTAGAATGATACAAAGGAGCTAAAATCGACCACAAATACCATTTTGAATTCTAAGATAGCGACTTCCGGTATTGGGTGTTATTCGATCATTTTCGGCTGTTTCCCAGGAACATGTGCTCCCAGAAGAGAAGGAGTCGAACCATTATGGACATGTTTGTTACCTCTGAAAACATTCAACCAGAATGACGCTCAGAGGCCAGAAATTATCTTAAATACTATTTTGAAATCCAATATGGCGACTTCCGGTTTGTGAAAAACAGCCTAAAATAACCAAATACCATCCAATATGAGTATCTCTGGAACCAGAATGATGCAATGAGCTAACAATTGACCGCAGGCACCATTTTGAATTGCTAAATGGCAATTTCAAGGAAACAGTCGAAAATGACCTAATAATACTCAATATGGATATTTCCGTAATCGAGATGATGCATAGAAACCAAACATTGACCCTGGACACCATTTTGAATATAAAGACGACCACTTTTAGTTTGTGGAAAACAACCAAAATAACTAAATACCTCCCAATATGTTTTTTTTCCGGTGTCAGATTGATGCCAGAAAGTCTGCTGAAAATGACCGAGTACCACCCAATATGAATACATATTCAGAATTAAGGCGATGTACAGAAACCAAAAGTCGAGGATATTGTCATTTCGATAAAACCAATAATTTCAAACGATTTGTTATTTGATTTTGATCATATTCTATGGCCGATTCAACGTGCATTTGCAGACTTTGAACACATCGCAAGGAATCAATGAATTTGGAACGTTTAAATAGTACGATACCACATTTAAATTATGTTGAGGCCACATATATCGATCAAAGCAGGTATAGTTTTGAATAGTCTTTGATTTTCTTCTCTTTCCTCAACTTTTGAGCCACATATCAAATTGCTATGAAGTTTGTTATTCGTAAGTTCGAGAGATGACTCGTCCGTATGTTCAAATAAGTCATGTAATCTTTGAGATAAAAGGCTTTCGTTGTTTTATTAACAATTTAATACAAAACGGTAGCTTAAGTTCATTCGTTGTTTTGCTTTCGTCTTGATTAGACGCAAATTGTTTATTTCCGTTTGATTCGCAAAATAACAATACACGAGTTATCGTACGGGGGTTTTTTTTTTCGATTAGTTCTTGTGTGCGATAACAATAGCCTGCAATATATCGGCAGAAACATCTTCTGCACACTGGTAGGGGCAGGCTACCCCGCCAGTGATCTGATACGCAGCTGATATATCAGCAAAAATAATTTTCCCGCACCGCTGTTATCCCTAGCTAGCAGCACGGACCATCATACGATCGAGCGAGTGGAAGTCAACTACAAGTGGCATCTACAAGGTCGAGTGTAAGATACGACCACTGTGTCACAACACGAAGCTGGATCGTCATTGTTTGTTCTGCGGAGACACTCTATTAATCCAACTATCAGCCGTGAGGTCGTGACTTAGACGTTCGGTGAAGTATTCACTTTAGAATTTTTATCATTATTATTAATATTATTATTATAATTGTTATTATTATAATTATTATTATTATTATTGTTATTATTATTATTGTTATAATTATTATTATTATTATTACTATTGTTATTAGTATTAGTATTACTGTCTTTTTTTTTATTCTGATCCATTGTAGTTTGAAAAATTGTTTTTAAAATTTAATATAAACTACTTGATCCCCCCACCCCCCCACATTCGAATATTTATCGTTTGTGTGCGGTAGAGCGTAACGCTCCCGCAAAATGGACGACATGCAGGTGCAACTATTCCTGGATGTGGAAACAAATTGGGAAGAGATTGAGATCTCCCCCATCAATTCCCCTCTACCTTCCCCGCTACCTAGCCCCGTACCAAGGGTACCGGCAACACGGGTGAAAGCTTACCCAGATGCTTCGAAAGGTCCATTCGTAGTTTACTTTAGGCCCATAAAGAAGCCTCTTAACATTATACAAATAGGCAAGGACCTGGCAAAACAGTTTTCGGCCGTAACCGAGATTACGCAGGTGAGGCCGAACAAACTGCGAGTTGTCGTGAGTAGCTTGAAGCAAGCAAACGAAATTGCTAGCTACGAGCTCTTTACAAGGGAGTACCGCGTGTACATCCCTGCCAAGGACGTGGAGATCGACGGTGTGGTTACCGAAGGAAGCCTCACGGTCGATGACATTTTGCGTCACGAGGTTGGCTGCTTCAAGAACCCCCTGATTCAAGATGTAAAGATACTGGATGTCAAGCAATTACATTCAGTATCCATCGAAGAAGGGAAGAAGAAATTCCTCCCTTCGGATTCCTTCCGTGTAACATTCGCCGGATCCGCACTGCCGAACTACATCTCTTTGGACAGGGTTCGTCTGCCTGTACGCCTGTTTGTACCGCGGGTCATGCATTGCCAAAACTGCAAGCAGTTAGGTCATACAGCCACCTACTGCTGCAACAAGGCACGCTACAGCAAGTGCGGAGGCAATCATGCTGAGACCGCTCGCAGTGAGGATACTAAAAAGTGTCTTTACTGCGAGGGAACTCGGCATGACCTTTCGGCGTGTCCCGCGTACAAACAGCGCGAGGAAAAAATTAAGCGTTCCCTTAAGGAACGATCAAAGCGCTCTTTTGCAGAAATGCTAAAGAGGGCTGAGCCACCCTCGACAGGAAACATCTTTTCCTTTTTGCCAACCGATGAGGGTACATCTGACGATCCCGTCGAAGGGTGTTCTTATGCCTTGCCAGAGGGATCTAGGAAGAGGAGGATGCTCAACTCTCCTAATCTTTCTCGCAAAGGTCGTAAGATAACCCCTAGCGGAATGACCAATAAGGCAACACAGAAAGGAAGCGGTGAAGAAAAACCGAAGCAAGTACCCCCCGGTTTTAATCCAAATCAAACCAGGAGTACCCACCGCTTCCTGGGGCACCAAAAACCCCTCGTGCACCCATTTCTCGATCAGAAGACATAAAAGAAACAGGGTTCATTAAATTCTCTGATATTGTGGACTGCATATTTAAATCATTCAACATACCAGATCCCCTTCAAAACATTCTTCTTGCCCTTGTCCCTACAGTGAAAACCTATTTGAAGCAACTCACAGCAACTTGGCCCCTCATTTCAGCTATGGAACTGCAGAAGTATCATCCCCAAATTCGATTTATTTTCACATTTGATAAACACATACAATTGTGATGCGTTCGCGCTCTGTGAAACTTTTCTCAATTCAAATGACCAACTTAATTTCCACGATTTCAACATCATTCGTCGAGATCGAGACTCACTTGGTGGAGGGGTACTTTTAGGGATCAAAAAGTGCTATTCTTTTTTCAGAATCGACCTTCCCTCGATCTCGAATATGGAAGTTGTTGCCATTCAAACGAATGTGAAAGGAAAAGACCTTTGCCTTGTTTCGTTATATATTCCCCCATCCGCGCGGATTGAACAGAAGCAACTCCTTGATATAGCAGAATTGCTTCCCGCACCTTTTTTGATTTTGGGAGATTTTAACTCTCACTGTTCGCTATGGGGGTCGCTGTACGACGACAACCGATCTTCTTTAATCTGTAACTTGATCGACGACTTCAATATGACAGTTTTGAATACTGGAGAAGCGACACGCGTACCTAATCCTCCAGCACGTGAAAGCGTGCTTGACCTATCCCTCTGCTCGACATCACTAGCGTTAGATTGCCAGTGGAAAGTAATCAACGATCCCCACGGTAGTGATCATCTTCCAATCGTTATATCAATTGCTAATGGTTTAACTCCCCCGAACCCAATCAATATTTCCTACGACCTTACACGTAATATTGATTGGAAGTGTTATGAGTCTATTATAGCGCAATCTATCGAGACTCACGAGGAACTTCCTCCGGAGGAAGAATACGCGTTCTTAGCTGGCTTGATAATCGACGCCGCGACTCAAGCTCAGACGAAACCGATACCCGGGGTAACGATTAGACAGCGCCCTCCCAACAAATGGTGGGACAAAGAGTGCTCTGAGCTGTACGTGCGAAGGTCCGCGGCGTATAAGGACTACCGGGAGTACGGCACTGTCAACCTGCTTCGAAAGTACGAGGCACTGGGCAGGCAGATGAAGAGCTTAGTAAAGGCGAAAAAACGCGGGTACTGGCGGCGGTTTGTAAACGCGTTGTCGAGGGAAACAGCGATGAGCACTCTTTCGGATACCGCCAGGCGCATGCGGAACCGTGACGTTTCGAATGCAAGCGAGGAGTATTCAGATCGCTGGATACTCGATTTTGCCAAAAAGGTCTGTCCGGACTCTGTACCGGAACAGAAAACCTTTCGCGACGCGTTATTAGTAACTACGGAAGAGCCTCCATTTTCGATGTTGGAATTTTCAATGGCTCTCCAGTCGTGCAACAATAAGGCTCCTGGGTTAGATAGAATAAAATTCAACCTGTTGAAGAATCTACCCGACTCTGCAAAAAGACGCTTGTTGAATTTGTTCAACAAGTTTCTTGAGCTAAATATTGTTCCGCATGACTGGAGGGAGGTAAAAGTCATTGCTATTCGGAAACCCGGGAAACCTGCCTCTGATCACAATTCATATAGGCCGATTGCGATGCTCTCTTGCCTCCGGAAATTAATGGAGAAATGATCCTCCTACGGTTAGACAAATGGGTCGAAACAAACGGATTACTTTCAGATACTCAATTTGGCTTTCGCCGGGGCAAAGGGACGAACGATTGCCTAGCGTTGCTTTCTACTGAAATTCAACTAGTCTTTGCTCGAAAAGAGCAAATGGCTTCTGCGTTCATGGATATTAAGGGAGCTTTTGACTCTGTCTCTGTAGAAGTTTTAAGCGCGAAACTTCATTCGCAGGGACTTTCACCAAATTTGAATAACTTTTTGCTCAATTTGTTGTCAGAAAAGCATATGCATTTCTCACATGGTGATTCGACAACTTCCCGAATTAGTTACATGGATCTTCCCCAGGGTTCATGTTTAAGTCCTCTCTTATATAATTTTTACGTCAATGACATCGATGAATGTCTTGCAAATTCATGCACGCTAAGGTAACTTGCAGACGATAGCGTTGTATCCATTACTGGTAGCGAGGCTGGCGATCTGCAAGGACCATTGCAAGATACCTTAGACAATTTGTCTGAATGGGCTCTTAAGCTGGGTATCGAATTCTCTCCGGAGAAAACTGAGCTGGTCGTTTTTTCTAGGAAGCATAATCCAGCTCAGCTGCAGCTCCTACTAACGGGTAAAACGATCTCTCAGGTTTTAGTCGCCAAATATCTTGGGGTCTGGTTCGACTCTAAATGCACCTGGGCTTGTCATATTAGGTATCTGACACAAAAATGCCAACAGAGGATTAATTTTCTTCGTACGATTACCGGAACCTGGTGGGGAGCCCACCCAGGAGACCTTCTAAGGCTTTACCAAACAACGATATTGTCTGTAATTGAGTACGGGTGTTTCTGCTTCCGCTTCGCAGCAAACACACATTTGATCAAACTGGAACGAATACAGTATCGTTGTTTGCGTATTGCCTTAGATTGCATGCAGTAGACCCATACGATGAGTCTTGAAGTGCTAGCGGGTATTCTTCCGTTGAAACATCGTTTTTGGAATCTCTCTTACCGGTTGCTAATTCGATGCACAGTTATGAACCCATTAGTAATTGAAAATTTCGAGAGGTTGGTCGACCTTCAATCTCAATCCAGATTTATGACTTTATATTTTGACTATATGGCTCAAGATATTAATCCTTCTTCATACGATTCCTCCAATGTCGCACTTTTAGATACTTCTAATAATGCTATATTCTTCGACACCACCATGAAACAAGACATTTCTGGTATTCCGGATCAATTGCGACCCCAAGAGATCCCTAAAATTTTTTCCAATAAGTTTAAACATGTTAGTTATGATAAAAGGTTTTACACTGACGGATCTAATCTAGATGAGTCCACTGGCTTCGGTGTTTTCCACGAAAATTTTACCGCCTCCTACAAACTCGATGCTTCTGCTTCCGTGTACGTCGCAGAACTTGCTGCCATTCAGTACTCTCTTGGGATCATCGAAACCCTGCCCATAGACCACTACTTCATCTTCACAGACAGTCTCAGTGCCATTGAGGCTCTGCGATCGATGAAGACTGTGAAGCACACCCCGTATTTCCTGGGGAAAATACGGCGGTTTTTAAGTGCTTTAACAGATAAAAATGACCGGGTTACCTTAGCGTGGGTCCCTTCTCATTGTTCCATTCCGGGCAATGAAAAGGCTGACGCTTCAGCTAAGGTGGGTGCTATTGAAGGCGATATTTATGTAAGACCAATTGCTTATGATGAATTTTATAGCATTTTGCTTCAGAGAACACTCAACAGTTGGCAATCATCATGGAACTCAGATGAACTGGGACGGCTACATTCCATTTTTCCTAAGGTATCGACGAAAGCATGGTTCAAGGGGTTGGATGTAGGTCGGGACTTCATTCGCGTGATGTCCAGACTTATGTCCAATCACTATACGTTAAACACGCATCTCTTTCGTATAGGGCTTGTAGACAGTAATCACTGCGTTTGTGGCGATGGCTACCATGACATCGAGCATGTTGTTTGGTCGTGTACCGAATACTGTGGTGTTAGGTCTGAGCTTATAGATTCCCTTCGAGCCCGAGAAAAACAACCGAACGTACCCGTTAGAGACATTCTGGGAAGCGGTGATCTCCAGTACATGACACAGCTGTACGGGTTTATAAAAAATGCTGGCATTAAAATTTGATTTCTTTTATCTATTTGCTAGAATACAATTTCTGTCACAAACTGAAAGAGATGATACACCCGGCTGGAGACACTAAAACGAAGGCTCGGCATCTCTATGTTTACGCAGACACCTCAGACCAAAACTGCTCAAATAGAACATCACTGGTTAGCCACGTACAAATGAATACATTCTGTAATATAAAATAGTTAAAAACAAAATTGTAACACCCCTCCTCTCACCTTTAATCCCCACTAGCTCGTAGTCGGCCGCGAGAATAAAAAAAGGCCTCCCTCTTTTCCCTGCTAATTAAGAATTAAAAAAAAAAGTACTTGGCTTAGTTAAACATAAATTGTATCGTGCCGTGTCAAATGAACTATTTAAAAACGGTAGCTTGAGTTCGATTATAATCAAATGAAATTGGAACGTATAGGGCAGCCAAACTTCATCAGTTAACCCTTAACTAGCCCGCTCATCTGATAATAATATTGATCAAATCGGTTGTGTAGTTTCTGAGATAAAGAAGTTTCGTGATTTTCATATTTCGGTACATTACAGACGAAGTTACAGTTCGATTACAGTAAAATTCAATAGGGTGTTATGAGGTAGCTAGACTTATTGATTGACACTAATTTTGTTGAAATCAGGACAGCCATCTCTGAGAAAAGTGAGTGAGTCCAAGTAGTCTTCGGAATATGCTCCTTTTCATAGCTGGATTTCACATTTTTAAACATAACAGGCAAAGTAGGAGTCCGATTGCAAAACAAATCAATAGGGTCTTATGGGGCAACTAGACCTTCCATTTGACACTGATTTTATGAAAATCGGTCCAGCCATCTCTGAGAAACATGAGTGAGATTAAACAGTCTTCAGAACACGTTTTTTTTTCATAACTTTTAAACCACAAGTTCAATCTTTATAAAATTCAAAAGTTAAGAGTATTTCAGGTAGCCCGTTCATTTGATTTCAATTTTTTTCAAATCGGTTGTGTAGTTTTTGAGATAATGATGTTTCATGATTTTTACATTTTGATACATAACCTCTAAACTATAAATCCGATTACAATAAAATTTAATAGGGTCTTATGGGACATCAAGACCTTTCATTTGCAATTAATTTCATAAAAATCGGTCCAGCCATCTCTGAGAAAAGTGAGTGAAAATAAAAATCTGCACACACACACAAACACACATACACACACACACACATACACACACACACATACAGAAAATGCTCAGCTCGTCGAGCTGAGTCGAGTGATATATGCCATTCGGCCCTTTGGAGCACTTTTATACTTTCGGTTTTGCAAGTGATTGCTATACCTTTCTAGGAAAAAACCAAAAAAAAACTATTTTTTTCACCCACGCCCAAGTCTTTAAAAGACTGCAAGAAACTAGTGAAACCACCTGGGAAAGCTAGTACTAATCCGCACCTTTCAAGTGAAGACTGTTAATTTTGCATCTTTTCCAGAATCTAAAAGTGGTCGTCTTTAAATTCAAAATGGTGTCCAGGCCCGAAAAAAAATAACACAAAAAAACCTGAAAAGTTGCTGTAATTGTACATAATTTTACCATAATTTAACTATGTTTTTCATTATAATTACATCATTTTTACATTAAATATCATTGTCCAGAACAATACAAAACATTGTTTTTGAAATTTTTACCATGAAAATGGCGGGTTGTTATGTATCCTAACAGCATATTCCAGGCACTTGTCCCATACATTTAGAAGTCACTGACAATGTTTTTTATGGTAAAATTATTGTCGGTGGTAGATTCAACAACATTGTTAAAACATGGTAATAATAAAAAAAAACTTTTGCAAGGTTACAGTAAAAATACCGTTTATTTTATGGTTACAATAAAAAATATGGTCTATTTACTGTTCTCTCCACAAAATACATCGTGAATTTTTTTTCGGGGGGTCAATGTTTGGTTTCTATGCATCATCTCAATTACGGAAATATCCATATTGAGTATTATTCGGTCATTTTCGACTGTTTCCTAGAAGTTGCCATTTAGCAATTCAAAATGGTGCCTGAAGTCAATTGTTAGCTCATTGCATCATTCTGGTTCCAGAGATACTCATATTGGATGGTATTTGGTTATTTTAAGCTGTTTTTCACAAACCGGAAGTCGCCATCTTGGATTTCAAAATGGTATTTAAGATAATTCCTGGCCTCTGAACGTCATTCTGGTTTAAGAAACACCCATATTAAGTGTTACTCGATCATTTTCGGCTGTTCCCCAGGAATCGGAAGTCGCCAACCTAGAATCCAAAATGGGGTCTGTGGTCGATTTCAGCTGCTGTTTATCATACTAGATCCGGAGATACTCATGTTAGACGGAAATCGGCCATTTTTGGCTGTTTTCCAGAAACCAGAAGTTGCCATCATTCAATTCATAATGGTGTCTGAGGTCAATTTTTAACTTTTTGCAACATTCTGGCTCCGGAGATACTCATATTGGGTGGTATTTGGTCATTTTCAGCTGTTTTTCAGAAACCGGAAGTCGCCACCTTAGAATTCAAAATGGTATCTGTGGTCGATTTGACCTCCTGTGTATTATTCTAGATCCGGATATTACTATATTGGGTGGAAATCGGCCATTTTTGGCTGTTTTCCAGAAACCGGATGTTGCCATCTTACAATCCAAAATTTTGCCTGGGGTCGATTATGGAACATATTTTTTACCTCTAAAAACATTCGCCTACCAAATATGGTTCCATTTAGTATGGAACCCCTCCCTTCCAGAAAAGGGATGGGCGTCCAACTATTATGGACATATTTGTTACCCCTTATAACATCCACATGGCGAATTCGGTCCCACTTGCTTGGTTTGTTCTTGAGTTGTGCAGAAATTTATGTTTCATTTGTATAGGACCCCTCCCTTCCAGAAGAGGAGGGGTCTCAAACTATCATAGAAACCTATATCGGCACCAAAAACACCAACATACAAATTTTCACGTCGATCGGTTTGGTAGTTTTCGAGCCTATATGGATCAGACAGACAGACAAACCCGGCTGCATTTTTATATGTATAGATTACAACATCAATATTTTAGAACCTAAAGAGACATTTATTGGATTTAAGAGTTCATGTAAATCTATTACATTTATTGGATTTAAGAGTTCATGTAAATCTGTCTTTCCATATAATCAGTTTGAATGAGAAAGGCTGGGTCTGACCGCTAGGTGGCTTAATTTAGGTTTTTTGCCTTTCTCCTAGAAAGGTATAGCAATCACTTGCAAAACCGAAAGTAAAAAAGCGCTCCAAAGGGCCGAATGGCATATATCACTCGACTCAGCTCGACGAGCTGAGCATTTTCTGTATATATGTGTGTGTGTATGTGTGTGTGTATGTGCAGATTTTTATTCTCACTCACTTTTCTCAGAGATGACTGAACCGATTTTCATGAAATTAATTGCAAATGAAAGGTCTTGTTGTCCCATAAGACCGAATTAAATTTCATTGTAATCGGATTTTTAGTTTAGAGGTTATGTATCAAAATGTAAAAATCGTTAAACATCATTATCTCGAAAACTACACAACCGATTTGAACAAAATTGATTTCAAATGAACGGGCTACCTGAAAAACCCTCAACTTTTGAATTTTATAAAGATTGAACATATGGTACAAAAGTTATGGGAAGAAACGTGTTCTAAAGACTGTTTACTCTCACTCATGTTTCTCAGAGATGGCTGAACCGATTTTCATAAAATCAGTGTCAAACGGAAGGTCTAGTTGCCCCATAAGACCCTATTGATTTGTTTTGCAATCGTATTATTACTTTGCCTGTTATGTTTATTTTTAAACCAGCCTATGAAAAGGAACATATTCCGAAGACTACTTGGACACACTCACTTTTCTCAGAGATGGCTGACCCGATTTCCACAAAATTAGTGTCAATTAATAAGTCTTGATACCTCATAACACTCTATTGAATTTTTCTGTAATCGGACTATAACTTCGTCTGTAATGTACCGAAATGTGAAAATCACGAAACTTCATAATCTCAGAAACTACACAACCGACTTGATCAATATTATTATCAGATGAGCGGGCTAGTTAAGGGTTAACTGATGAAATCTGATTGAACACTTGGTTTCAAAGTTTGGCTGCCCTATACGTTCTCATTCCATTTGATAATAATCGAACTTATTATAATTATGTATTATGTATTAAATTATGTATTAAATTGTTAATAAAACATCGAAAGTCTATTATCTCAAAGATTACATGACTTATTTGAACATAACTAGTGTCATACGAACGAGTCATCTCTCAAACTTACAAATAACAAACTTCATAACAATTTGATATGTGGCTCAAAAGTTATGGAAAGAAAAGAAATTCAAAGACTATTTAAAACTATACTTGCTTTGATTGATATATGTGGCCTCAACATAATCTAAATGTGGTATCGTACTATTTGAGCGTTCCGAATTCATTGATTCGTTGCGATGTGTTTAAAGTCTGCAAATGCACGACGAATCGGCCATAGGATATGATCAAAGTCAAAAGACAAATCGTTTGAAATGATTGGTTTTATCGAAATAACAACATCCTCGACTTTTGGCTTCTGTACATCGCCTTAATTCTGAATATATTCATATTGAGTGGTATTCGGTCATTTTCAGCAGATTTTCTGGCATCAATCTGACACCGGAAATACCCATATTGGAAGGTATTTAGTTATTTTGGTTGTTTTCCACAAACTAAAAGTGGTCGTCTTTGAATTCTAAATGGTGTCCAGGGTCAATGTTTGGTTTCTATACATCATCTCGATTACGGAAAGATCCATATTGAGTATTATTCGGTCATTTTCGACTGTTTCCTAGAAGTTGCCATTTAGCAATTCAAAATGGTGCCTGAGGTCAATTGTTAGCTCATTGCATCATTATACTTCCAGAGATACTCATATTGGATAGTATTTGGTAATTTTGAGCTGTTTTTCACAAACCGGAAGTCGCCATCTTGGATTTCAAAATGGTATTTAAGATAATTTCTGGCCTATGAGGGTCATTCTGGTTGAAAAAATACCCATTATGGGTGTTATTCGATCATTTTCGGCTGTTTACCAGGAACCGCCAACTTAGAATCCAAAATGGGGTCTGTAGTCGATTTCAGCTGCTGTGTATCATTCTAGATCCGGAGATACTCATGTTAGACGGAAATCGGCCATTTTTGGCTGTTTTCCAGAAACCATAGGTTGCCATCCTACAATTCATAATGGTGTCTGAGGTCAATTTTAGCTTCTTGCAACATTCAACATGGCTCTGGAGATACTCATATTGGGTGGTATTTGGTCACTTTGAGCTGTTTTTCAAAAACCGAAAGCTGTCATTTTGGACTTTAAAATTGCCTGTGAAATCGATTTCTGTCATCTGGGCGTAATTCTGGTTCCGAAAACATTCATAATGAATGCTACCGGGTCATTTCCGGCTGTATGATAGACACCGGAAATCACTATCTTAAAATTCAAGATTGTGTCTGTGATCAATTTTTAGCTTCTGTGCATCTTTTTGGTTCCGGAGATACTCATATTTAATGGGAATCGTTCGTTTCAGGCTATTTTCCAAAATCCGGAAGTTGCCATCTTACAATTCAAAATGTTGTCTGAAGTCGATTTGTGGCTCCACTGCATCATTACGATTCCGGAAATACTCATAATGGGTGGTATTTGGTCGTTTGCCGCTGTTTTTCCGAAACCGGAAGTCACCATTTTGGATTTCGAAATCGCATTTTGAGACAATTTCTGGATTTCGAACGTCATACTGGTTGAAGAAACACTCATATTGGGTGGTATTTGGTCATTTTCAGCTGTTTTTCAGAAACCGGAAGTCGCCATCTTAGAATTCAAAATGGTATCTGTGGTCGATATTAGCTCCTGTGTATCATTCTAGATCCGGATATTATTATATTGGGTGGATATCGGCCATTTTTGGCTGTTTTTAAGAAACCGGAAGTTGCCATCTTACAATCCAAAATGTTGCTTGAGGTCGATTATGGAACATGTTTGTTACCACTAAAAACATTCACCTGCCAAATATGGTTCCATTTAGTTGATTAGTTCGCAAGATGTGCAGAAATTTGTGATTCATTTGTATGGAACCCTTTTATTCCAGAGAAGGGAGGAGAGTCGCACCATAATGGACATATTTGTTACCCCTAAAAACATTCACATGCTAAATTTGGTTCCATTTACTCGGTCAGTTCTCGAGATGTGCAAAAAATATGTGTTTCATTTGTATGGCAATCGGGTTGTAGAACAGACATATTTGTTACCCCTTAAAACATCCACATGCCGAATTCGGTTTCGTTTGCTTGGTTTGTTCTTGATTTGCGCAGAAAATTAGGTTTCATTTGTTTGGGACCCTACCCTTCCAGAAGAGGGAGGGGTCTCAAACTATCATATATTCAATATTTTAGAACCTAAAGAGTGAAAATACATTTATTGGATTGAAGCGTTCTTGTAAATCTATTTTTACAAATAAAGGTTTGAATGAAAAAGGCTGGGTCTGACCGCTAGGTGGGTTAATTTAGGTTTTATAATAACGGTCTGTGGGAGCACCGTGTACCGTAAATATCAATGCTTTACGTACTTTTTAATGAAAAATCAAAAATCGTTTCGATTCTGTACATCTTTGAAGAAAAAAACATGAAAAAACGCCGAAAAACCAAAAAAAACAATTTTTTTCACCCACGCCCAAGTCTTTAAGAGGCTGCAAGAAACTAGTGAAACCACCTGGGGAAGCTAGTACTAATCCCCAGCTTTCAAGCTTTTTCAAATTTCATTTTTATTTTTTTTTCAATTTCATTTTGAAAAAGTGCATTTTTTATTCAAAATATTCTAAACCCTACGAAAAAGTTGAAAATTTTCCCAAGGTATGTTCTGCAGAATGATGTGGTTTTTAAATATGAAAAAATATCTAGAGCATTGTAGGTCTCTAAAAACACATCAGAAAAAGTTATGTAGTATTTTTCGTTTTTTAGAAACTTTAAGATGTTTTTGTATAAAACTACCTGTATGTGGTCGATTTTCAGGTGGTAGAACCAAAGTGTCTTCAGCAAAGTTTTTCTACATAAAATTATCTACAACTTTGCTAAAGACTTCGTTTTGATTTGATAAGTAAATAAAAAATAATTTTTTTATCTCACTTTTAGGTGAAATAATCAAAAATCTATTTGCATCAAAAGTTGCCTCTTAAGATCTACAAAAACTTTGTCGAATACACTTTAGCGTTTAAATCGCATTTTTATACTCAAAAGGCTGACGATCACGTTTTTCGCGTTTTAAACCACTACTGTGGGGTGTACTGAAATGCAGCTAATTCTGCGACGTAAACAGAAGCAGGATAATCGAGCTTATGGGAGACGGTAAAATTGTCATTGAAGATACCGAAGCCAGTGGTATCAGGTATCAGGTTGGTCGGCTAAAAAGCCATGGCTTATAACGGCACGTTCCCCTCACATGTGGAGGATTTGTGCCTAACCGTAGGAACCTTCTCATCATTTACCTGTCAAAAAGGGAAGGAAGAGAAAGAAGAAGTATTAAATATTAAGTATTAAGAGTGGGAGAGTAAAAGGATAAAGAGGGGATTGGAAACATAGAACAGGTATGGGATATTTGTGTCCTAGGAATTATCAATGATAAACCTTTCAATGACAAACCTTTTTATTTGAGTAATTGCAAAATAATCCAACAATTCCCAACCATAATGTTCGTCTTCCTAGTTTGTCCCAGCAAAAAGTTTTTAGAAGGCACTAGAGTTCTTTCCCACAATTGAGAATGAACTGAAGAATATTTTTCAAATCAAGAGATCTAAATTCAGATTCATTTGTGAGATGACGACCGAAAATCCTGTAACGCAGTTGGGCAAGTCTGGGACAACTACATACTAAATGAAAAGAAGACCCATAATCGCCCTCACAGAGGTCACAGGCAAAAGTATTCGAACGATGCATGCTTGCTAAATGATAGTTCAAACTACAGTGGCCAGTTAGCACTCCCATCAGCACACTGTTCTTTTTTGATAAATTCAAAAGATAGTTGCTTTTAGAGATAGGCTTGACAAATACAATTTTGTTTGGCGACAGGAATCAAGATTCGTCCACAAACTGTTGTGCTCTTTTCTTTTGTTTTATCCAAGACTCAGGAATAGATACCGCGGGCTCAGGACCCACAAAATGGTTTGATGCCCCATTTCGGGCAAGCTCGTCTGCCCATTCATTGCCAGCAATGTTCGAGTGTCCAGGGACCCAAAGAAGATTAACAGTATTCATGATGCTAAGTTCTTCTAGACAAGTGCGACACGCAAAGACCAGCTTCGACCTAGAGTTGTGAGAACCAAGTGCTTTGACAGCAGCTTGACTATCAGAACAAATATAGATTATTTGCCCAGTTACCTTTTTGTGGAGGGCTGCCAGCACTCCACAAATAATGGCAAAAATCTCAGCTTGGAAGACTGTGCAGTAGACACCTAATGAAAAGGATTGTCGCAATCTTAATTCACTCGAGTAAACTCCGGCTCCAGCTTTTCCTTCAAGCAGAGATCCATCCGTATAAATAACAATATGATCCGAAATTTCTCTTTCTATGCGGCCTGATATCCAATCATTACGCACAGGGGAAGAGGTACTGAAATCACTATAAGGGAAACTCACAGGAAGAGTCATATCACTTGGAGCAACTATAAGTTTGTCCCACGAGAGCATGTGTGACCACACACGTGAATGGGATTTGTTATTATTGATATCATAGTGCCAAAATACATTTGATTGTAACCGGTATACACCTGAGTAGGCTTCCTGTTTCAAGAAAATTTGCAACGGTTTTATACCAAAAAGAGCTTCTAAAGCAGCAGTAGGTGTTGTAGAGAATGCACCAGACAATGACATTAGACACATCCGCTGTAGATGATTTAACTTTGTCTGAATGCTACTCAGTTCTCCCTTTTGCCACCATACGAGATATCCGTACGCTAATATTGGTCTTATTATTGCAGTATAAATCCAGTAAATGTATTTAGGTTTAAGGCCCCAGCTTTTACCAATTGTTCGTCTACATTGTCCAAAGGCCATACATGCCTTTTTGATTCTAAAATCAATGTGAGCAGACCTGTTCAGTTTGGAGTCTAGTATTACTTGATCTGTCACATAGACCTCAGAGTCAAAGAAAAGAAGTGGACAAGCTTCGGTGATTCTCCTTTTTTTAGTGAACAATACAAGTGATGTTTTATTGGGATTTACAGAGAGCCCAATTTCACGACACCACTTTTCAGTTTCCTTTAGAGCCTGTTGCATCAGGTTCAAAATTGTGCTTATACACATACCAGTAATCATAACAAGATAATAAGAAGGAAATCCTCAGTTATTTAGTTTTCGTAACAAACCGTCCGTTACAAGATTCCATAGCAGAGGTGACAAAACGCCTCCCTGGAGACATCCTTTGATGCATTGTTTGCTCATGTATGTTCCTCTTAGCGATGAGTTCAAACAACGATTTTTTAGCATGTCATGTATCCACGTCACGATAAATGAGGGTATTTCATGAAAGTGTGCCGCATCAACTATAGCATTGAATGGAACACTGTCAAAAGCTCCCTCAATATCTAAGAAAACTCATTAACAGGATTGCTTCCGTGGAAAGGCCTTTTCAATATCATGAACGACACTATGTAAAAGAGTTGTTGTGTATTTTCCTCTTTGATAAGCATGTTGCATTTCATGAAGAGGTCGTCTCGACAATGTTTCATTACGGATGTTATGATCGATAATTCTCTCTAAGCATTTGAGGAGGAACGAGCTCAAGCTAATTTATTTATTTATTTATTTATTTCGTCAAACAAGAGTAGACTACATATGTTTATAACTAACTTACATGCTATATGTTATTTATACTAGTGAAAGAGAAAAAAAAAATTTATACATAATTGAATAATGGTTTCTTTACTTGACGGATTATTACAATGATTGCATTCTATCGATTTAAATTGTGCGTTGAATTGCAATATTGTTTTAATTTAGTTCTCGACATAGAAAAGTCAATTGCTTCACAGTGTTGATTATACACTAACATCATTTGATTAATAGGCCCGTTTTTAGCATAATTGTTTCGTTGATGATTTAAAGAAAACAAAATCCGAGTTCGTAAATTTCTAGAAGGTACATAAAAATTGAGTTTTGATAATATTTCGGGTGAATCGACACGCTGAGATACGATATCGTTAACAAATGACATCATTGCGAATTCACGACGGGCTTTCAATGATTGGATGTCAATAAGTCTGCAGCGTTCGTCATATGATGGTAGGGGAAATGACGTCCATCGTAGATTACGAAGTGCATATAACAGGAATTGTTTTTGTACTGATGCTATTCTGTCTACATGTGTTGCAGAAAACGGAGACCATACAATACTACAGTATTCTAAAAGTGACCTCACATAGGAATTATAAAGTGTTTTTATTGTGTATGGATCTTGGAAATTATAGCAGAAACGTTTTATAAAACTGAGCATGTTACTAGCCTTATGGATAATTGTATTGTAATGATCAGTGAATGTTAATTTTGAGTCGAGTATGACTCCTAAGTCCCTAACTCGTTCACATTTCTCTACTACCTGATCTCCTAAGGAAATAATAATGCTTGGTATGTTTCTTTTTCTGCCAAAAGCCATCGAACTACATTTTTTTACGTTTAGCTGAAGAAGGCTTTTTTTACACCAAATATAAAAATATTTTATCTCGTTACGGAAAATGTTTACATCATCGGCGTTTCTGATTTCAATGAAAAGTTTTATGTCGTCGGCATAAATAAGAGTTTTTACATGTTTTAGAATAAAGGAAATGTCTTTACAAATAATATAAATAGTAGAGGGCCCAAGTGAGAGCCTTGAGGAACTCCCGAGGTTACCTGAATAGGTTTCGATAGTACGCCTTTAAATTTGACTGTTTGTTGACAATCTGTCAGATACGATTCAATCCATTTGAGTAATTGTGGATGAATTCCAATTTTTCGTAACTTGAAGAGAAGCAGGGGTATATCAATGCGATCGAAAGCTTTACTGAAATCAGTATATAAGGTTTCAACATAATTTCCTTTATCCATTGTTGTTGTGAGCGACCTTTGAAAAAACCGTGTTGCGTTGGAGTAATTCTATTTTTTATTTGGTGGAATAACTTTTTGTTTATTATTGCTTCAAAAAGCTTAGGTATGCAAGAAAGAATGGCTATGCCTCGATAGTTGCTAATGTCGGATTTTTTACCAGATTTGAACACAGGCACTAGATATGAGTTTTTCCAAAATTTCGGAAAGCAACCGGATTCCAGCGACATATTGAAAATCAAGAACAGTGGGGAAGTTAGCTCTTTGGCAAAATGTTTCATAAATGCTGGCGGAATTCCGTCTGGTCCCGGACCTTTAGATGCATCCAGAGCTTTTAAAGTATCTTCAATTTCGCGTGCGCTGACATGCTCAATATTGAAATAGTTGGAAAACTCAGGAAAGTTGATGAAGAATGTTTAATCACGATCAGATTCTGAGAAAGTTGTATAATTTTGTTGAAAAAAATCAGCAAATAGATCAGAGATGTCTGCCGGGTTCTCTTCAACTTTGTCATGTTGTTGCATTTTTGAAGGAAAATTTTTCAGATTTTAACTTTGATTTAACATATTTGAAAAAAATTTTTGGACAAGATTTGATTTCAAGCTCAGTTTTTAGTGTGAACTCTTCAAACGCGTTGCTAATGGCATCGTTTAATTCGCCGCAAATGTTAAGATAAGTTGTTAAAGCATCACTATTATTATGAGTTTTGTATTTTTTGTATGTTTTTTGTTTGCGATTTTTTAAGTTTTTAATTTGTCTATTGTACCAGACTGGGTATTTGGAATTGCCATGACGTCCTCTTCTTTTCAATGGTATGTCGCTAATAAATAAATCAGATAATATTTTATAAAAATTTTCTATAGCCGATCGACGTTTCCATCTTCACACAATACATCTTGCCAGTTGACACCATTTAGTTTATGTTTCAATTCATCATAGTTTGCTGACTGAAAATCAAAAACATCTTCGAATTAGTATTCATCAGGTCTTTTATTCACATGCACAAATAAAGAAAACTCTGTTGCTGTGTGATAAACTTCGTTTTTCTTAATGGTTGTAATGAATTCGTCACACACAAGTCTTCACTAATGTTGGACATTAACAGATCAAGATAACAATTTTGTCCATTTTTCACGTGATTTATTTGATTAAGGCCAAGACTAGAGGTTTTATCAAAAATAAGTTGCAGCGTTTCATTTTCGCCAGTAATTGGAAGTAAAATACTATGGTTATCGATGTCCGGAATAAAATCAATGTTGCGTTGATTGAAATCACCGTATATGGGGAGTTTCACTTCAGGTAACAGCTTAGATGCAATATTTTCAACAACATGAAAAAACTTGTCAAAAATTTCTTTCCGCGCATTATTTGGAGGGAAATAGACAGAGACAAATCCGTGTGTCTCCCCTGCTAATTCTGCTTTAACCCAAACATGTTCGAACTCTTTAAACTGAAAGGTGTCGATAAGCACTGAATTAAAGTCTATTGACACCGCAATTAAAATACCACCACCGGATTTCATTTCAGATTGTTGATAATTACGGTCATTTCTATAGACATTATATCGGCAACCGAAGACTTCTTCGATGCGAACACTCTCATCCCAGCTGGTTTCTGTTGCCAAAATAACAGCAAATGAACAGGATAGTACATTTTTTTGAATTTCGTTAATTTTGTGAGCGCCTCGCATGTGGTTTAAATTTTGACAATATACAGAGATCTCGGTAGTGGTGGGGTGTTCGAGTATAGAAGCTAAAGAATGAGAGTCATTATTAACAAAAGTGTTTACCAGAGCAGAGGAGGTCGCGTAATTTCCTTCCTCTCTAGGTTGAACAAAATTATCGCCAGCAACGGTCCTCTGATGAGTGAGTCAATTGCGTTGAAGACACGAGTGCATAGATGAGCACGCAATGTAGCATTGGGCGATACGACGGAGAGTATCGATACTTCAGTATCGATACCCGAAGAACCAAAAGTATCGAGATACTCAAAATATCGGTCAAAAAGTATCGATACCAGAAGTATCGATATTATAGCTGAGATCATTTTTTGAATTTTTGATAAATACATTTACTCAGGGTGGCCACTTTACCGGAAAAACGGGAAAAGCGGGAAAAAGCCGGGAATTTTAAATCACCGGGAAAAAAATACGGGAAAACCGGGAAATTAGGCTTCACGCCGGGAAAATCATCCTCCTTCATGTCTGCCGCCTTATTTGTTCAACAGTTTCTGAGGAAATGTCAACATGAGACCCTGTTTTTTTTATGTTTACCTAACTAGCATGATTCTGCCGGATAGGGGAAAGCTGGTTGTTGGTTTCAGTTAAAGTCGACAGCGGCTTCGCAGCAAGATCTGCGTCAAACAAAATCAGGCTTGATCAGGTGGATGAATTTACTGTTCCGTAACATATATTGTCAGATTTTAAAGAAGTCAAAAAGTTATCAGCGTCGCGGGAGGCGTATTGAAACTTCTTGTGAATAGTGTTCGACATCGCATCGGGGAGAATCCGGTCAAAAGTCAAATAGGACCGGAAACTTCGAGTCTCGATTTTATTTCGAACCGGACCGGAACGGAGCTACCCGGTTTGTACTTCCCGATTTTTGGTATGATTTTAACCACAAGCAGCAAAAAAAAATTTTTCATTCTGTGTTGGACCTTTTGACTACTTGATCTTGTTGGGGAAAGACGCCACCTTGAAGAGCTATTTGTTAAAGATTTCTCAGATTTTTTCTATATCAAAAACAAACAGTAGCTAAATTATTTTTTTTTTTTAAATTGTTTATTCAGAGTGTCAGTTGAATTTATTTTACGGACCATGAGAAAATTTCTTATACATTACATTGACCCCAGCTCGGAAATTTTAAAATTCCAGGATCGGTTTTTCGAAAAAAAAAATTGTTTTGAAATAACAGATCTCAACGTTTCATGCATTTTGCATAATGCATCTAGACAGTTTCATGTGCATTTTTTTCATTGGTCACTCTGAGGCTCTTCTTCCCAAAGTCCGCTTAAGGTTTTGCCTGAGGACATTTTTCTAGAAGACAAAAACTCTATGCCCCAACTCTTGAATTTATCCCACGCATTTCATTGGCATCTTGATACAGAAGCACTGCAAGCTCGAGAGAAGGTTGACAGAGAAAGATGCAGAAGGAAGCAAAAAAGCGCGAGAAGGCAAAGATTGTCAACGATTTGGAGATAAAGAGGGCGAAAATTGTGCAGCAGATCACCATGAAGGTACTTGCTAAAGTCGACAAACAGCTAAACACGATGAAGGAGGAATGTTTTTCATAGTTTTGTAACACTATTTTTGCAAGGCACAAATAAGCATGTGAAAATTGATTTTTTTCTCATATGTTTTAAAAATAAAACACCGGGAAATTTCACTAAATATCATCGGGAAAACTGGGAAAAAACCGGGAAATTGAAAATTGATATTGAGTGGCCACCCTGAATTTACTGAAAACCAGTATTCGATTCAGTGATTCGCGAAAATACAGCAAAACTATTTGCTGAACAGAAAACAGTAAATGAATGGTTGCTGGAATCCAGCAAAAGAATTGATATGTCAAAAAATTTACGTCAAGCTGTCATTAGTAAAACGCGCCAAATCGCTGTGCAGCTGGTACGGGATCATCGCTAAGCTCCTGATAGCGAATATGGGACCATAGCTAAGTCCTTGTTGGGCTAGATGAACTTCAAAGTTGAAATGATAATCATACATCTCTAGTTCAACAGTAATTTGCCTATGATCCGATGGGCGGATGGAATCTGGTGCCTGACGGAAACATGGTTCCCTTGAATTAACTGGTTAACCAGCAAATTGATTTATGTTTTGCTGAATGAACAGCAAATTGTCATAGCTGACAACCAGCAAGTTGTATTTTGTTTTACCGAACATGCAGCAAACGACCTGTCACTTTTATGCAATTGAGCATTACTGAATAATTAGCAAATTTCATTTTGCTGAACAGATTGCTGGAAGCACAGCACACCAAAAATCAGCAAAATTTTGGTGGTTTCCAGCAATGAAAATTTGATGTGCCGACTTTTTGTTGTTTTTCTGGTATCTATCCGCATTCTCTAGAGCAGCATGAATCAAATGACTTCACAAACAAATACATACAGGTAATGCAGAAATTCTGAGCTTTGGCAAACAAATGAATTAAACAACTTATATCTTCAAGATTTGTATTTGTCATGTGACAACTTGAGCACCCCTAGTTAATACAATCAATACAACCCAAAATAGCCATCAGCTAAACGCATAACACAGAAATGCTAAATAGTGTTATCACAACCATATGCGACAATTGTCGCGCAAGAATACCACACACCGATAGACAATTACTTCTTTGCCTCTTTCTCTACCACCCGTACGCAACCGTACCAGTGCATGGACTCAATAGCCGAAATATGACCTGACGCAGCATTCTAGACCCTTTGCATATAGCCACACAGTCCAGAGGTCTCGCTCATACTTACTATTAGGATAGGTTTAAGCAAAAATGTACAAATCATATATAAGGAAGAAATTTACTGAATACAGATCAATTGGTATGATAGCAACTGTCTCACTAAGTTCTTTCAGCCTGAACCGGTAGTCTTCTACCCTAGTTCGGTTACTGAATAGAAAGAAATAGCCTTCTCCATCCGATGTTCTAAAAGGACATCTTACATGGCATAGGGTAACAGGGGTATTTTGGCCAGCTTTGGGAAGTGTTCGCACTTTTCATTAAAACAAACACAATTTTTCAACTTAAATACCTACTCTATTATACCATTGTTAAAAGCTAAGTGTCTATTTTAATATACACCGTTCAACAATGCAATATATTGAAAAATATCCTAGAAATATCAAAATTTCTACGAAATACTAAAAACATATTTTGGTCCACCAAATTTTTACTTTGGCCCACCTTTATATCTACAGACGTATATGGAAATAGTTCGGACTAATTATGTTTAAGATCATCATCGGTATTTTTCGAGCAAAAATAGTGGGTTTGAGGTGAACATCCTTCTGCTGTGAATTTTTGTAAATTTCAGGCATCTAAAAATGAAATGATTTGGCTTATAGCGGTTTTACAGGCATTCTCATCCAAGTTCATATCGTTAAATGTGATAAATTAAGAAGTAATTACCTGTAAATTGTCACAAGCTGGTTCTTTATTCACGTGCAACGGCCGAACGGTAATCAAGGGAGATGTCAAAACTTGGCATGGCCGAAATATGTTTGCTTCAGAAAGAGGCAAACATATTTCGGCCATGCGTTTAACCACTTTTTCAACTTTTTCCAACAAATTGGAGTATACAAACTGTTTCTATGACATTATATTGATGTTACTACAACAACGAATTGTTTGAAGAGCATACATATTTGTTACTATAGCTTCCGGACGTTGACTTGTATATTACCACTTCCTCTTGACTTTGGGTTGACGCAGCCATGACTTTGAATATGTATGAACTAATTCCAAAATAACACTACCTAGAGCCAGTTTTTCGGCGAAAATTACAGTGTAGTATGATTCTTAGGTGTGTTATTCAATGTTGCATGCATAGTTTTCCAATATTCATTGAATTTATCAGATAAAATGCGTAAAATGTTACCGGGTGGGCCAAAATATGCATGTGGGCCAAAATACCCCCGTTACCCTACCGTGACAGGTTATCTACAATGAGTAGACCCTGAAAGTTAAAATTTAAAACGCGATTCTAAGCCACCCGCGATCCGCGAATATAAATTGCTTCGTTCATGTACAAAAGATGATAACAAGTGTATGCATATGTGCTCAGTGAAGAAGAAATAACAACGCAGTAAAAATGGTTATTAATTATGATACCAAGTGCACGAAAATAAACATTCAGCTAAAAGTGATGGAAGAAAATTGGGACAACGCTGACTCACCAGCCTACATTCCCAAAACAGAATACAAACGAATAATTCGCAAGACGCCAGCCAAATTAACAAAGGCGCAGAAAAAACAGTTTTATGAAGAAGAACGCCAACGTTGGGCAAAACTAAACCAAAATTCTAAAGTGAAAGTGAAATCATGGGGTGGTTCGGAAGCGACCAAACAGAAAACAATTTTTATAGTGCCCATGTCACTATACAAACAGTGGCGATAGGCGCGATCGCAATAGTAGTGCTAATCTATGGAATTGTACGAATTTTAAACAACCACCATAAGAATCAAGCAGAGCGAGTGGCCAACATGGCAGTGCGTTTCAGTAGTAACAACATCGCTTAAAATAGCAAAACCGCGTACACGGAAAAAACTAAGTGACAATGACCTTCTACGCAGTAGAAGTGTGGGTCGTAGATGCCCAAACAGGTGAAATCATAACACGATATTACAGATTAGAATACGACGAGAACGATAGTGAAGAGTGAAAATGACGGCGAAAACGTCACTAGTGAAAACAATCAAAAGGCTAGAGCATGCAAGGTCAACAAACATTCCGATAATAATTGAGACCAAGCAGCGAAGTATAGAACAGTTAATAGACACGCTACTAGCCGAAAAAACAATAACAGTGTTGAAAAACTATACAAACTCGCGCGCAGTAAAAGTCGCGTGCGCAGTAAATTCCATTGAAGCCCTGGCTCAGACGATCAAAGTCAGAAATACGGACATATCAGAGTGGAGTGAAAAACTACTAAAAAGTAAAAATGGATACATTTTAATGTCCACAACAAAAGGAGTAATATCGTACCGGGACGCCGTAAAACATAAGATAGGAGCAAAAATCCTAGGATTCGTCGCGAACTCATCGGGTTAATCGTCGTGACAGCAACAAGCAGCGCAACAAGGTAGCAGTGGAGAGCAGTACGCAGCACACCGCTGCTAACAGCGACAGCAGAAAGCAGTAACTGGTGCACACCAACAACAATAACAGCAACAACTGCAGAAACAATAACCACAAACAGTAGCAGAAACGGAATGGATTACCAGCCTGTTTAATGAAAGGTAAAACACGTAGTACAAATAAGAAAAACTATTGAATGGAAGATCAAATAAAGACCAAAATAATAATACTAAAAAACTTACTAGTAAACTTTAAGAAAAACCCTAATAGAAAATTTTTACGAAATACTATATCGGACAAGCAGGAATTATTAAAAACAACCTATAACGAAATAATAAACATTCTAGCAATATTCGAAGAGCAGTTATCATCGACACAGCTCATATATTACACAAAACTAACAAGGTCATTATATGACGAAATTAATATAATAATTATACAAAAATTAACATACTCCCCAGAAAGAAAGACTAAATTTAAAGCGCTGGTTAACACAGTAATATTTTGTAACCGCGTAAAACTATTACACAATTCTAAAATGGCTAGCGTAATAGAGATAATAAAAATCATATCGTCACTGGTACCATCATACGATGGTAAACCAGAAAAATTACCTAATGTACTAGCAGCACTTGGTGCTTGCAAAGCATTAGTCACCAACGAAAATAAAGACGCTGCCATCCAGACCATTTTGTCAAAACTGGAAGGCAAAGCGCGAGCTGCAGCAACAGACGCTCCAGCTGACATTGACGATTTAATTAATAAATTAAAACTAAAGTGCAGTCCAACCACTTCCCCAAATACCATAGTATCAAAATTAAGCACTATGAAGCAGAAGGAAAGTTTTAGCAAATTCGCCGACGAGATCGAACAATTAACTCTCGAATTAGAAAAAACATACATTTATGAAAAGGTCCCGCTAGACACTGCATCCAAACTAGCGACAAGTGCAGGAATTAAAGCACTTATTAACGGTACTAAAGGAGCAGAGACTAAGCTACTACTTAAGGCAGGACAATTTGATACACTGACCAAAGCCATAGAAAAAGCTTCGGAGAACGAAGCCGAAGTACAGTCTGCGAATGTACTAACTTATAACCATTACAGCAATAATAGACCATTCAGAGGCAGAGGTTATCAGCAAAACAATAACCGATACCACTATCAAAATCGACAGCAAAACCGCGAAAATTTCCAGAATAGGAATAACTGGAATAATTTCAATAACGGAAATAGATTCAACAATTACAGACGTGGTAACCCTCGTTACCAAAACAATAACCCCCAGAGAGGAAATCAAAGACCTCAATTATACAGACCAAACGTTTACTATATGGCTCCGGAAAACCAACTGGCCCCCCAACAGGAGCCAGTTGGGGGAGAACCAATGGCCCAAGCTGCATATCGGCCACACCATCAAGAACCACAACAAGTTCAATTAGCCAACATGCAAAGAAATTGAACGAAATCTATAATATAAACACCTCATTGACAAATTTTGTAACCCTATAAATAAAAAATTCAAACTCCAAATTTACTTTTCTAGTAGATTCGGGAGCGGAAATAACAGTTTTAAAACCTATCAAACTACATACAGTAGGTACAATAGACCAAAGCAATACATGTGCAATAACAGGAATCCACCAGCAATCCATAGACACACTCGGAAGTATCGACATACCTTTGATACTTCAAGATGACTGTTTAATAAACCATCAATTCCACATCATTCCAACAGACGTACCAATCCCAACGGATGGAATACTCGGACGAGATTTTCTAGTTAAATTTCGTTGCATACTAGATTATGACACATGGACATTATCAAGCTTTATAAATTCCCAACTAATAGAAATTCCCATACAAGATAAATTAAACAGTGAAATATTAATACCACCACGTTGTGAAGTTTTTAGACAAATTCGGATAGAAAAACCTGATCAAGATTACGTAATCCTCTCCAAAGAAATTCAACCAGGAGTGTTTTGCGCAAATTCAATTATTAATGCAGCAAATCCTATAATCAAATTAATTAATACAACAAATTTCACAATAAAACTTAGAGAACATTTAGCAGACAGTATATTACCACTAGAAAATAACAACATCTTTTCCTTCGACAAACAAACCAACCAAAACAGAAAAACACAATGCATATCAGAACTGAATTAAAACGACACACCAAGCTATATTAAAGACAAACTCGAGGACCTATGCTCAAAATACGACGATATATTTGCACTACAGACTGACATGCTGACATGTAATAACTTCTACAAACAAAAAATCAACTCAAACGACCAATCTCCAGTATACATAAAAAACTACAGAACCCCAGAGACACACAGAACAGAAATAGACACACAAGTGACGAAAATGCTAAACGAAGACATTATCCAACCATCTATATCCCCATACAATTCACCCGTCTTACTAGTTCCAAAAAAGACTACGAATAACGATAAAAAATGGCGTTTAGTAGTAGACTTCAGACAGCTCAATAAGAAAGTTATTGCAGACAAGTTTCCTTCACCCAGAATAGACGACATACTTGACCAAATGGGTAGAGCTAAATATTTTTCCACGCTTGACCTAATGTCAGGATTCCACCAAATTGAACTAGACGAAAAATCCAAACAATTTACAGCATTCTCAACCAACTCTGGACACTACGAATTTAATAGACTACCTTTCGGACTAAATATATCTCCCAACAGTTTTCAACGCATGATGACGATAGCCCTTAGCGGACTACCACCAGAATGTGCTTTCCTTTACATTGACGACATCATTGTAATCGGATGTTCGATTCAACACCATTTGACCAATTTAGAACATGTTTTTTGCAAATTAAGAGGATATAATTTGAAACTTAACCCGGCAAAAGGCATACAACACGACAAATCAAAATTTTCAGCAATCCAAACCTATCCCCGACCACAAAATGCAGACGACGTTAGAAGATTCGTCGCATTTTGCAATTATTATAGGAGATTAATACCCTATTTCTCAGATAAAGCAGCACCCCTTAACGCACTTTTAGTCAAAAAGGCAGTATTCAACTGGACAAAAGAATGTCAAAATGCATTTGAGACATTAAAACACGAACTTTTAAGTCCAAGAATACTACAATTTCCTGATTTTAAAAAACCGTTCATTATTAGCACAGACGCCTCAAAAATAGCATGTGGCGCTGTACTAGAACAGGAACATGATGGCATCAGATTACCTTTAGCTTACGCCAGTAAGAAATTAACTAAAGGAGAAAGTAACAAGTCAACGATAGAGCAAGAGCTCACTGCCATACACTGGGCAACTTCTCATTTTAGACCATATCTCTATGGACGGAAATTCATTGTAAAAACAGACCATAACCCCTTGGTACACATTTTTTCAATGAAAAATCCAACGTCTAAATTAACAAGAATGCGACTAGATTTAGAAGAATTCAACTTCAATATTGAATACGTAAAAGGAAGAGAAAACGTAGGGCCCGACGCTCTTTCACGTGTTGCAATTGACTCTGATACTCTAAGAACTATGTCAATTCTTCCAATGCAGACGAGGTCCAAAACACAACAAAATAATAAAGCAACAAAAAGCGAATCTACAGCCAATAAGATTGATCACCTTAAAGCCTACGATTCAATTAACAACATCGAAGCTTTCAATTTACCAAAAATAACATTCGAACTTATCGACAATAATATGAGCATATCAGTAAAAACGAAAAACCTTAAAGGAATCATTGCTCTAGCGCAAGTATTCCAACACAAAGGTACAATCTTTTTAAAAGAATGCATGCAATTAGTGAAAGATATGGCCAAAACAACAAAAATAAAGAAAATTGCGATCAGTGAAAAGGATCCAATATTTAGTTACGTTTCCCGGGAACAATTTAAAGCAGCATGTAATGAGAATTTAAATGACGTCATAATTATTATCTACACACCAGCAACGGTTTTGAAAAAGGCTGATGAAATAAATCAATTGATAAAAGAAAACCACGATACCCTTTTAGGAGGACACGTAGGTATAAACAAACTACTACAAAAATTGAGAAGAAACTATTACTGGTCTAATATGAAAGACAGTATTTCTAAATATGTGAAAAATTGCATACCATGCAAACAAAATAAACACAAGATTAAAACAAAAGAAGTTTTTGAAAACACTTCTACACCAATAAGAGCCTTTGAACTTGTTTCAATGGACACCATCGGTCCACTAACAAGATCAACAAAAGGAAATCGTTACGCATTAACAGTCCAATGTGATTTAACGAAATATGTAATAACGGTACCAATAGTAGATAAACAAGCTACTACTTTAGCAAAAGCACTAGTAGAAAACCTTATCTTAATATATGGATGCCCTAAGATAGTTAAAGCCGATATGGGTACTGAATATAGAAATGAAATATTTCAACAAATATGTACTATTCTCTCCATAAACCAAAAATTCTCCACAGCATACCACCCAGAAACCATAGGATCCCTCGAACGAAGTCATCGTTGTTTAAACGAATATCTCAGACAGTTCGTCAATGAACAACATGATGACTGGGATTCGTGGATACCATTTTTCACATTTTTCTACAACACTACGCCACATACTGAACATACTTTAACACCATTTGAACTTGTCTTTGGTACACAAGCAAATTACCCAACACAATTAAGAGAAACCATTACTATAGATCCAATTTATAACTACGATTCATATCAGAAAGAATTAAAATTCAAATTACAACTAGCAGCTCATAAAGCAAAAGCTTTACTAGAAAAATCAAAAATAAACAGAGTATGTAAACAAGCAGAAGACTCAAAACCAATTAATGTTCACATGAGCATGAGCATGATGAGCATGGTTGACCGCCCGCGGTTGCTACTCCGTTATTGCCAGATCAGCTGTAATTACACAGAGAACCAATGGATGATGCTTGGGATTAACATTCATCCTCAATGTGTAAAAACTGGTGACCTTAATCTTTATATTAGGCAATACCAGCGCCGGCCGCATCCGAATGCAGGTCAAAGAAGGAGTGTGTATAGGAATATGTTGACGTGATACTCGCTTTATTGGAAGCCGAGAACACCTCTGCACTTCCACGAGAAATCACTGGGATGATGGAGAAAAGGGTTAGGTTTGCAGCAGATTTCGTTTTGGTAAACGATGCGCTGAGTTCTAATACCGGGATATTTGTTATTATCGCGCGTACGAGTTCATTATATCTTTTACGGAAATCATAACGCGATCCGAACTCATTCCGGTTGATGATGTAACACCGCAAAAATAAAGCGCACGCGAGGATACCGGACCTACAACCTAATCAAGACACACTCAAATATTCGAAAATCTGTTTATGAAGTCATTATGCAACTACCGAAACGTATCTCTCATTGATTTATCTCAGCTGACTACACAATGTTACGAAGCAACCAGATATGCATTACCCAAAAATAAGAAAAAAGTAAATATATAGGCCCTCAACACATACTGCAAGCGGTCAGCAAGAGAACCTCAAAAACGGCCTATTTGCTTGGCCATCGCCGTTCGACAGACGAGTCGCGTATAATCCTGATATTAATTGCAAATAATTGCGATATTTGGTGGCGATTAATTACGATGTTTTGTCGCGATTAATTATTTACGATATTTATCGAACGAACGGAACCTATTCCGAATCACTGCGTGCTGGAAAAGAACCTACGGGTGGACAGTCTGCGAATAAATGGTTTGGTACACATCGAAAGTCACAACACACCGAAAATCCATAGTTGAGCAAAGCTCACCTGGGCCGAAAACACGTTTACTTCGGAAAGTTATGCGCGAACGCTCTATTCTCTCTTACCGACGCATACGCGCGGAGACACGGTATTTAGCGTTGATTACCACTTACTTCTTGAATAATAAAGCGAAGATACCTACTGAGTATGAAAAAACTGGCAAAGTTTCATGCATTCATAGCTAGAAAATTTTTAAAAATGCAAATATGCATATCTAACAAGACCGAGTACTAATTAGATTTAACAAAATGCCAAAACAATTGCAGTCAAAATTTATTTGCCATGCTCACCGACAAGATTTCTACTTAATTAAATTAAAAGTTGTCTATGTGTTTCAGTATTTACTCAAAAGCTAGAAAAATCATAAAACAAGGGCATAAAACTGCTCAAAATATTCGTAACCGTCCAGTCGGAGCGCGAAAGATAAATTTCTCAATTATGTTGTACTGCTACTCATTCCGTCATGTAAAAACCAGCGTGTTCAAAGGTTTAAAACATCCCTCCTATTGGAGCAATTCTGTCTATTGAGTATAGACTTTGGCAAACAAAGCGACTCCATGAAATCACGCTTTAACAAATCTCCATATACTGAGAGCAATGCAACCAGATATGTATCTTCCAAAATAAAAATAAATAAATAAATAACCCAATTGATTCAGAAACGGCTGACAATGCAAGCAGGGTATGTACAGTATCCCTACCGACGTCAGTCCACTGCGCACACAAATAACGAGACAGCTCGATGAACGCGAAAAAAAAACTATACCTCACACATATATATCATCCTCATATAAACTGCACAAAAACAAAAGAAATCACAAACTCACGACAATCCTACAGTCTGCACCCCTTAAGTCTCAGCACGCACTGCAAGGCCGATGCCATACCGGAGAGGATACGAAGCTAACAGCGTCGTGAAAAGCAGAAAAAAAAAACAGTGGTTCCCTTTTGCCATGCAAATCAAACAAAAAACACAGGCAAAACGTTACCAACACTAATACTTATCCTTTAACTCCCGCGTCCTCTGTGAATCATCATGCTAGTGCGAGAACGTGCCGCACGCAAGAGCAACGGTCATCCTGCACTTGCACTTCTCGCGCTTTTCCTTGTTCACCTTGCACTTACTCACACACACTTATGGCAAGGCAAGGGCTAGCGGGAAACGTGCTCCGCCACCGAAAAAGAACCGAAATTGCACGAATCTTTAACGGATTTCAACATTGACGTCACTCTCACCGATAATACGAAACCGCCACATTTCGTATTAACTTTTACTCCACTCTTTGCACTTAAAATATAACGATTACGCGACGGGAAGGCTAAATAAAATACGTCGACATTATTGCACTATCCTCAACCGTACACGACAACCCTCGGAACACTTCATCGCGATTCGAATCAAACACTCGGAATTCACACCGAAACAACAGCAGCCTTCATTCAATAAATGTAGACACATCCCTTTTCCAGATAGAAAATATATAACTTATAAAAACATGAAAAAACGATGAAAAATTCCGACGAGAAACATTTTCACGTCCGTTTTTGATCACAGCTTGCTTCGATCTCCCCTTGAGAAGAACGATGACTCTCAAAACCAATTAATGTTCACATAGGAGACAAAGTATGGTTGAAAAAGGAAAACCGTAGAAAACTAGATTCAGTATATTCAGGACCATTTATCATTATTCAGATACAACACCCAAATGTAACAATAAAAAACGCAATATCAAAAGAAACCCAAACAGTACATAAAAACAGAATTGTCAAATGATAATTGCAATACACTATCATATAATTAAACATAGTTTATAAGATCACAGGCAAACTGAAAAAAAAAAAATATAAAATCCTATTACGAGATAACTGGACTCAGGCAACAATTGAACAATTCCATTCCATTTCATTACATTACATTATTCTTCTAAAAAAGGGATGTGTCATGTGACAACTTGAGCACCCCTAGTTAATACAATCAATACAACCCAAAATAGCCATCAGCTAAACGCATAACACAGAAATGCTAAATAGTGTTATTACAACCATATGCGACAATTGTCGCGCAAGAATACCACACACTGATAGACAATTACTTCTTTGCCTCTTTCTCTACCACCCGTACGCAACCGTACCAGTGCATGGACTCAATAGCCGAAATATGACCTGACGCAGCATTCTAGACCCTTTGCATATAGCCACACAGTCCAGAGGTCTCGCTCATACTTACTATTAGGATAGGTTTAAGCAAAAATGTACAAATCATATATAAGAAAGAAATTTACTGAATACAGATCAATTGGTATGATAGCAACTGTCTCACTAAGTTCCTTCAGCCTGAACCGGTAGTCTAATACCCTAGTTCGGTTACTGAATAGAAAGAAATAGCCTTCTCCATCCGATGTTCTAAAAGGACATCTTACATATTCACTGGCCCAATGGGCTGTGAAGCTCCCGTCTTATTTGTATAAATTATTGACACACTTCCATATTAATTGATGAGGAAGTTGATGACATAAAAAAGTTAGATATGTCAGCGAAAATAAGATAATGAAGTCTACCGCTGAATTTTTCTAACTAATAAATATTGCAATTTTTTTTTTCACTTGTACTCTAACTTGTGTCGACGGAAAGCATGAGCTAGTTTCCGCTTGCAAATATTCGATCTGAACAGTGTAACCAGAAAACTTATATTTGTTTTTAAAATACAGTCAAATTTCGCTCGTTGGGCTATGTTTAGTTGGGCTCCCGCTCGTTGGGTTATAGCCCAACTAAATCGAAGATAAACATCATTTCTGATAACGTTTTAACGCAGAAAGTAGAATTATTTGAAATAAAAACAAATGAAGCTGAGTATAAATGTAAACAAACAATATTTTAATCAATTGTCAGAGAAACAATATAAGTTTTGTGCCTTAATAATGCAACGTAGAGCTATGCCTATTTTTGAAAGTATTTGAGAACACGTTATTATTGAGCACTCCTTTTTGGCTTTAAATGTGTGGCTTATGTAAAACAAATTTCGAATTTGGCCCTATGCTGCGTTTGGCTCAGATTTTGACAGTTCGTTTGGCTCACAACGTTCTCTCTATCTATTTCTCAATCTAAAGCCTGTAGTACACTCTTTGTCTAATGGTCAAATTTTTGACCTTCTGACATAATGGTCAAATTTATTTGACATCATGGTTGTTGTTTGCCCGTGTTTGCCTCATGTTAAAATTGGAGAGTGACAAATAATTATCTTCGACCAAATTTTTATCTGTCAAAAAGTGCCAAATATTTGACGCTTGGTCAAAGAGTGTAATACAGGCTTAAGTTTTGCTAGTGCAAATAGACTTGTGCGATACTTATACTGACAGTGGCAGCTTTTCAGTGGTTCCAGCTCGTATCAACTAGCTGGCATCTCCATCCGATTTGCTTTGCTTTATCGCAGCCAACATCGCAGCGGTTCTACGATGTGTGGGCTCCACTGACGCTGACAGACAGCATAACATAGCGTATCAAAAGTGGCGGTGATCTCGTGTACACATTGAGATGTTAGCCCTTGTAACATGTCAGCTAGCTGGTCCGTATGCATAAAAGAATATCGATACAAATATCGCGGTTTTCAGTATCGATACGGTCGAGTATCGATCCAAAAAATCGAAATATCGTTTCAAAAGTATCGATATTTCCGATACCGATACAATATCGCCCATTGCTAACGCAATGCATTGTGAAGTAGAAAGGTGTCCATGTTCGCTGATCATCTGGGGTTGAGAAAGTGGAAACGCGTCGTTCGCCGGGTATGGGTTCAGAGTTTCGCCTCTTTGAAATTGAATCGTAGGAATGAAGTTAGCTTGAGGTCTGGAGAGACGGTCTTTCGCTGCTGCAAGAAGTACTCTGTCAGGTGGTAGCAGTTGATTTGCATGGAAACGATTAGAGTTGGTGTGTTGTCGATCATTGTGAGAGTTGGTGCCGTTATTCTGTTGTCTGTTGACCATGTTATAGTTGTGACTATTGTGATTATTCAAAAAACTGTTGTTGACGTGACGGTTGGGGTTGGTATATCTACGGTTACTATTGCTGTTGAAGTTGTTGTTCTGTCCTCTATGATAGTTGTTGTTGTTGTTGTTGTTACTGTTGTTGTTGTTATAGTTGCTATAGATGTGATTTCTGTTCGGTAAATTGCTGCTCCTAGATGCTCGATTTCGTTGTCGTGAACGTTTCTGCCTATTTCGCCATGCTCTGAATCGTATTCTGTCCTGTTCTTCACGTCGCTTCGTCTTTTCGTCAAAAGATCGCCAGTCAGCTTTCCAACGCTTTGTTGATCCAATTAAACGCCATCCCGAGTGATCACAATCACAATCATTCTGTGAAACTGGCGAGATGGAAAGCTGGCGAGGATCTTCATGAGGGCTTTGTTTGCCAAGCTGACTTATTTTGTTTTTTATTTCTTCTCAATCGACGTTAAATGATTTTTTAGTGAAAGTGCCCCCGATATGCTATGGTAATTGTTGATGGTGGCTAACTCATGCTTTAGATTATTGAGCAGCGTTTCAAGATTATTTATATCTTCCGTTGCAGTATACGTTTGGTTCGGCTGGTTTGGGTATTGCAGTGTGAATTTATGCACCACCTGTGTGTTTGAATCAATCTGAGTCACCAGCAGCTTTTGCTGTTCAGTCAGCTCTTTCAACTCAAACGTCATCGTTACATAAGTTTGGCATGGGCCGCAGCATGGTAGCAGGTATGATGTGAGGTCGGCAGTTCTTTTGTTTGATGTTGTGTCAGCAGTTCTTTTGTCAGCAGCTCTTGTAACGCGATTTGAGCCACGGTTAGACGGTAACCCCACACAGGAGAGTGAAATTTACGACTGCACCCAACGCACGACCACAGCTCTTCGGTGGTAGAGTCAAAACAAACTTCGCAACGTTCACTCATGTTTGGCATAAACAAAACAAAACACTGCCGAATAAAATAAACTTCGCGCAAACAAAATAAGCATAAACTGACTTTTACACGCCGGGAGCGACTAAGAAACACGTCCGAACTGGTTGACGGTCAAAACAAAACTCCAACGCAGGCCTGAAGCTTTTTGCTTCATCATATGAAGCACGTCCCCCCTTTGGAATAAATTTCACTTTTATTTCTCTCCAGGACTTTGGGATGTATCCTGTAGCGAGGCTACATGTGAAAATCTTCTTCAAAATATTTTTCAAATGATCGAAGCCTCTCTGGAGTAAACAAGGGTATATTCCGTCAACTCCAGGAGTCTTATATGGCGAAAAACTATCCAAAGCCCATTTTATTGACTCGATTGTGATCAGCCGTGGAGTTACCACCAATGTTTCCGGAATAACAGAAAAACGATCGGGAGCATCAGATTGTTCCAATTTTAAACATCCTGGGAAATGTATTCGAAAGAGGTTTTCTAGAACCTTCTCATCATTCGTACAAAAATTACCATTCTCATTTTTGATTGAATTGATTTGAAAATCCTTAGATTTTACTAGAACTTTATTTAGTCTGCTACTTTCATTTACACTAGAAACGTTTGTGCACAGGTTTTTCCAAGCCCGTCGTTCACAGGATTTTAGAGCTTTTGCGTAAGCCTTTCGGGCTATTTTAAAAGCATTGATTCCTTCTGTATGACGTCAGGACGGTTCAAGACCTCACATTTGATAAGAATACGAGAAGACAGGCTCCAGAAGCGATTTTTCAATGGTAGAACTCCAGCTAAGACCTACAGACTCATCGTATGGGTCGACTGCATGCAACCTAAGGCGATACGCAAACAACGATATTGTGTTCACTCCAGTTTGATCAAATGTGTGTTTGCTGCGGAGCGGAAGCAGAAGCACCCGTATTCAATTACAGACAATATCGTTGTTTGGTAAAGCCTTATAAGGTCTCCTGGGTGGGCTCCCTGTGGCTCTGTGGTTAGCGATGTCGGTCGGCTAGCTCTCCCACACGGTTGTGATATCGGGTTCGATTCCCGATCGAGTCAAGGAACTTTTCGAGCTGGAAATTTTCTCGACTCAGTACTGGGGCACGGTGTATCGTTGTACTTATCCTACACATGCAAAATGTGCCAAAAACAATATCGATAACGAATTCTCTCAACTAATCTAGTTGATCTAAACCGCTATTAGCCCCAGGCGTGCGATATTGTTGTTGGGTGGGCTCCCCACCATGATCCGGTTATTGTACGAAGAAAATTCACTCTTTGTTGGCTTTTTTTCATCAGATACCTAATGTGACAACCCCAGGTGCCTTTAAAGTCGAACCAGACACCAAGATACCTGTGTACCAAAACCTGAGAAATTGTTTTACCCATTAATTGTGGCTGGAGCTGAGCAAGTTCATGCTTCCTAGAAAAAAACTACTAGCTCAGTCTTCTCCGGAGAGAATTCGATACCTAGCTGTAGAGCTCAAGCAGACTAATTGTCCAAGGTATCTTGCAATGCACAATGGTCCAGAAACCAAATTTAGGGGGAAATTTGGGTCTACAGCTCTATAGCAACATTTTAGAGAAAAACCTTCTTCTACAAAGTTATTACATATGATAAAGCGCTTATTGAAAAAATATCAAAAATTAGGGTGACCAACATTTTCGATGCAATCAAGTATCTAACTTTTTTATCTTTGTAGATAGAAAACAAAATTGTTCTATAATGTTATACTGCCGATATTCGCATAACAGTCCTATGTAAAAGTCCTATGTTTTCTTGTTTTTTTTTTTTTTTTGCGGAAATGGGTCCATTTTGGCATGCTCTACAAGAGTAGCCATTGAAATCGAGATTGTGGAAATCAAACCTTACTTTTTTAAAGGCTATTCACCATTCTGTGCCGAACACGCATCAGTACTGGACGTGTTTGGTGATCGGTCCGATAGAGTATAAAACAAAAGACGTGTGAACAAGTGTTGGCATTGTTTGCCTGGTCGAGTGAAATAAATCCGGGTTCAAGGTCGTGCCTTTGTGCAACTGTTTCGCATCGTGACTGCCAGCTGGTGCGCAAGCCGATTTGGCTGCTGGCTGGATTGTGCTACAGCAGTGGACGAGACACAAACGAGGAAAGAGAAGAAGCCATCAGTGTCAGCGAGTTGTATCACTGTGTGGAGTGATCTCACACCTGGCTCGCTGCTGGTGGCTGTTTGGTGCTGCTGTATTGGTGCTGCTGGCTGTAACGGCTGCTACTTCGAACGATCGGACAACCAACCTTACTGGAAGGGAGAAATAAAAAGGTACGTGTTCTTGTCAGCGCTAGTGCGCTAGACTTAGCGCAATGGATGTAGATCCCTCGCCTCCCGCGCCACCATCCCCGAACCCCTCTGACCCTGACCCTTCTGTTACCCCCTCCCCTGTTCATTCTTCAGTCCCCCCTCGCCCCAGGCTTTACCCAGACGGAGCCCAGGGCAGCTATACTGTTTATTTTCGGCCAAAGGCAGGACCGAAATCGAAAAAGTTGAACCTCTTGCAGATTTCTAAAGACCTGACGAAGGAGTACAAGGGCGTGACCGAAATTTCCAAGGTCCGGCCTAACAAGCTCCGTGTCGTGGTCGGTAACCTGAAAGAGGCCAACGATATAGCTTGCTCTGAGCTCTTCACACGCGAGTATCGCGTTTACATACCCGCACGAGACGTGGAGATCGACGGTGTCATAACCGATTCGAGTCTGTCCGTCGAGTGTATACTGCAAAGTGCCAAAGGGTGCTTTAAGAACAAAACGTGTCCCGAAGTAAAGGTGCTCGACTGCAAGCAATTGCGGTCAGCATCGATCATCGGTGGCAAAACAGTATACACTCCGTCAGACTCGTTTCGAGTTACGTTCGCCGGGTCTGCACTACCAAGCCACGTCTCGATCCACCGGGTTCGTCTCCCTGTGAGGCTCTACGTGCCCCGCGTCATGAACTGCCTGAATTGCAAGCAGTTAGGCCATACAGCCGCCTACTGCTGCAATAAGGCACGTTGTGGCAAGTGTGGGGAGTCTCATGCGGAAGATTCTTGCAGTGTTAACGCTGAAAAGTGTATTCACTGCGGAGAAAATCTGCATGAGCTCTCGACATGTGCGGTGTACATGCAGCGCAGGGATAAAATAAAACGGTCTCTCAAAGAGCGTTCAAAGCGTTCCTACGCTGACATGCTGAAGAAGACCGTTACCACTTCTCCCGTTACTTCGAACCCCTTCGATCTGTTGTCCTCTGATGAAACCGATTCTGACGATGAAACGATGACGATCAGCGGGAGCGTCTTACGCCAATCCTGGGGAGTCTAAAAAGAGGAAAAATATTTCCTCTCCTAAACTTCCCAGAAAAGGTCCTAAGATTTCTCAAAGTGAAATGAAAGTTACAAACAAACCAAACAGTGCTGCGGAAAAACCGAAGCAAACTCCTCCTGGGCTGGCAAATTTAAAGTCCCAGAAGGAGTTCCCAGCACTGCCAGGAACATCTAAAACCCCAGTTGCTCCTTTTACACTCCCAGTAGATGAAACAAACTCTGGATTAGTGAAATTTTCTGACATTGTGGACTGGATTTTTGAAACTTTCAATGTACCCGATCCAATTAAAATTTTTCTTACAGCATTCCTCCCAACAGTTAGATCATTTTTGAAGCAGTTGACTGCCCAATGGCCTCTCCTTGCAGCGATTGTATCCTTCGATGCCTAATTCAACTGCGTATATGAAGGATTCTATCTCTGTCTTACAGTGGAATTGTAGAAGTATTTTACCAAAAATTGATTCGTTTAAAGTTTTGATAAATAAAAACAAATGCGATGCATTTTCCCTTTGTGAAACTTGGCTTACTTCAAATATTGATCTCAACTTCCATGATTTTAATATTATTCGCCTTGATCGAGACACCCCATATGGAGGAGTACTTTTAGGGATTAAAAAGTGCTATTCTTTCTATCGTATTAACCTCCCCTCGATTCCAGGCATCGAAGTTGTCGCATGTCAAATGACAATACAAGGTAAAGAGCTTTGTATTGCCTCAATATATATTCCCCCCAGAGCACAGGTTGGGCAACGGCTGCTCTTTGATTTAATAGAACTTCTTCCCTCGCCACGTTTGATTTTGGGAGACTTCAACTCTCATGGCGTGGCTTGGGGTTCCCCATACAATGATAACCGCTCCTCTTTAATCTATAACCTTTGCGATGACTTCGACATGACTATTTTAAACAACGGTGAAATGACACGTATCCCGAAACCTCCAGCGCGCCCAAGCGCTTTGGATCTATCCTTATGTTCGACGTCGCTACGGTTGGATTGCACATGGAAGGTAATCCTCGATCCTCACGGTAGCGACCATCTGCCTATTCTTATTTCATTTACTAACGGGTCAACTCGCATGCGACCAATTGACATTCCGTATGACCTCACACGAAATGTCGATTGGAAGTTATACGAGGAAATGATTTCAAAAGCGGTCGAGTCGATTCAACATCATTCACCACTTGAAGAATACAACCTCCTCGCGGGCTTGATTCTCGACGCCGCGTTGCAAGCCCAAACGAAGAAATATCCCGGCGTAACGATCAAAGAACGGCCTCCCACTCCGTGGTGGGACCAAGAGTGCTCCGATGTCTACACGCAAAGATCCGACGCGTTTAAGGCCTACCAGACGGGAGGTATACCTGGCGACTATTTACGGTATTCGGAGCTTGATACCAAGCTTAAAAGCTTGGCTAAAGCAAAGAAACGTGGATATTGGCGTCGGTTCGTGAACGAGACGTCGAGGGAGACATCGATGAGCACTCTTTGGAACACAGCCCGAAGAATGCGGAATCGCGTAACGGTCAACGAAAGCGAGGAGTCTTCAAGTAGGTGGATATTTGATTTTGCCAGGAAAGTATGTCCGGACTCTGTTCCTGAGCAAAATATTGTTCGCGATGCGTCTCCGGGCCACGACGCGATAGAATCACCTTTTACGATGGCAGAATTTTCAGTTGCCCTCCTGTCCTGTAACAATAACGCGCCTGGATTAGATAGAATCAAATTCAACTTGTTGAAGAATCTACCCGGCAATGCCAAGAGGCGCTTGTTGAACTTGTTCAATAAGTTCCTGGAGCAAAACATTGTACCGCAGGATTGGAGGCAAGTGAAGGTGATCGCCATCCAAAAACCAGGGAAACCAGCTTCTAATCACAACTCTTATAGGCCGATTGCAATGCTATCCTGTATCCGGAAATTGATGGAAAAAATGATACTCCGTCGTTTAGACCACTGGGTCGAATCAAATGGTCTACTATCAGAAACTCAATTTGGCTTCCGCCGTGCCAAAGGGACGAATGATTGTCTTGCGTTGCTTTCAACAGATATTCAGCTGGCGTATGCTCGTAAAGAACAAATGGCGTCTGCGTTCTTGGACATTAAGGGGGCTTTTGATTCCGTTTCTATTGACATTCTTTCGGGTAAACTTCACCGACAAGGATTTTCTCCAATTTTGAACAATTTTTTGCACAATTTGTTGTCCGAAAAGCACATGCATTTTACGCATGGCAATTTGGCAACTTTTCGCAATAGCTACATGGGTCTTCCCCAGGGCTCATGTTTAAGCCCCCTTCTTTACAACTTTTATGTAAATGACATCGACGAATGTCTGGCAAATTCATGCACGATAAGACAACTTGCAGACGACAGTGTAATCTCTGTTACAGGAGCCAAAGCTGCCGATTTGCAAGGACCATTGCAAGATACCTTGGACAATTTGTCTGCTTGGGCTTTACAGCTAGGTATCGAATTCTCTCCGGAGAAGACTGAGATAGTAGTTTTTTCTAGGAAGCATGAACCTGCTCAGCTTCAAACACAATTAATGGGTAAAACGATTTCTCAGGTTTTGGTACACAAATATCTTGGTGTCTGGTTCGACTCTAAAGGCACCTGGGGTTGTCACGTGAGGTATCTGATGAAAAAATGTCAACAAAGAGTGAATTTTCTTCGTACAATAACCGGACAATGGTGGGGAGCCCATCCAGGAGACCTTATAAGGCTTTACCAAACAACGATATTGTCTGTTATTGAATACGGGTGTTTCTGCTTCCGCTCCGCAGCAAACACACATTTGATCAAACTGGAGCGAATACAATATCGTTGTTTGCGTATCGCCTTAGGTTGCATGCAGTCGACCCATACGATGAGTTTGGAGGTTTTAGCTGGAGTACTACCATTGAAAAACCGCTTCTGGAGCCTGTCTTCTCGTATTCTAATCAAATGTGAGGTCTTGAACCGTCCCGTGATTGAAAATTTTGAAAGGTTAATCGAACTTAATTCTCAAACCCGTTTTATGACATTGTATTTCAATCACGTGTCCCAAAATATTAACCCTTCTTCGAATATTCCAAATCGTGTCGACTTATCAAATACTTCTGATTCTACTGTGTTTTTCGATACATCCATGATAGAAGAAACTCGTGGAATCCCGGATCATTTACGCGTGCAGCAGATCCCTAAAATTTTTTCCAATAAATATCGAAACATCAACTGCGACAATATGTACTACACTGACGGATCACTTCTTGATGGGTCCACTGGCTTCGGTATCTTCAATAACAATTTAACCGTCTCCCATAAGCTCGATAATCCTGCTTCTGTTTACGTCGCAGAATTAGCTGCAATTCAGTACACCCTAGGGATTATCGAAAAAATGCCCACGGACCATTATTTCATCTTTACGGACAGTCTCAGTTCCATTGAGGCTCTCCGATCGATGAAAGATGTTAAGCACTCTCCGTATTTCCTGGGGAAAATACGGGAACATCTGAGTGCTTTATCCGAAAAATCTACTCAGATTACCTTAGCGTGGGTCCCTTCTCACTGCTCGATACCGGGTAATGAGAAAGCGGACTCTTTGGCTAAGGTGGGCGCAACAAACGGTGATATTTATGAAAGACCAATTGCCTTTAATGAATTTTTCGCACTTGTACGTCAGAATACGATCATCAGTTGGCAAAATGCTTGGACCAGAGGGGAATTGGGAAGGTGGTTACATTCCATAATCCCCAAAGTATCGACGAACCCGTGGTTCAAGGGGTTGGATGTAGGTCGGGATTTCATTTGCGTGATGTCCCGGCTTATGTCCAATCACTATAGATTTGACGCGCTCCTCCGTCGTGTTGGGCTCGGGGAAAGTGGTATCTGTGCCTGTGGTGAAGGTTATCACGACATAGAGCATGTGGTTTGGTCATGCCCTGTACACCGTGACGCCAGGTCTAAATTGATAGCTTCCCTGCAGGCCGAGGGTAGACAGCCGGCTGTTCCTGTTCGTGATGTCTTGGCGAGCCGTGACCTATCCTACATGTCCCTTATATACGTTTTCCTGAAATCCATCCATGCCCCAGTCTAGTCCCGTTCCCCTCCGTCTACACCCAACAAAACGACAAGAACACGTTTGAACCTTAAGCACAAAACCAGCAACCAGACCCCGCACAATAGAACCAGGACCCAAGGACTACGAGCCTCTGTCCCAACTCACGACATCGTGGCTCAGCAGAACGAATCCATACATGCCATTCGACGATTATCAGACGACCATTGAACAACAAAACACTGGTTGGAAATCCCATGCTAGTTTTAAGTTAGACTTAATTTCAGCTCGTAGTCGGCAGCGAGGATACAAAATTTGCTTTAGTTTTTAAGTCATCAGATATAATTGGCGCCGTTAAACATTAAATTGTATTCGTGCCGTGTCAAATAAATGTTATGTGAAGAAAAAAAAAAAAAAAGGCTATTCATGAAAAATATGCCAAAATTGACCCATTTTCGCAAAATTTACATAGGACTCGCAACTTTTACATAGGACTATTATGCGAATAGCGGCAGTATAGCCCCATTTATTTTAAGTAATTTTGAAAAAAAAGTTTTTCTCTATCTTTGAAAACAACCGATTTATATTGAAAAAACAGATTTTACGCTCTAACTTTTTTATTTCAAGTTTCATCTCAAAACTGTCTTGAACGAGCTTTTTAAGAGAAACAATTTGCAATACTGACATCGTAAATATCTCAATTTTACTCTAAGTTATTATTATTTTCCATCAAAATATATGCGTTTATCATTTGTATGTGATTCTTTTTGGGGCAAACATAAAAAATATTTAATTTTTAGAAAAATCATAAAACATGATTTTTTTAAAAATTAAATACATCGAACGTAGTCGTTTTTTATGGTCACCCTATTTCGGAGCTAGTCCCCTTAGTAAAATGTTGCAATAGAGCTCTAGACCGAAATTTCCCCCTAAATTTGGTTTCTGAAGCATTGTGCAATGGTCCTTGCAAATCGGCAGCTTTGGCTCCTGTAACAGAAACCACGCTGTCGTCTGAAAGTTATCTTATCGTGCATGAATTTGCCAGACATGCGTCGATGTCATTTACATAAAAATTGTAAAGAAGGGGGCTTAAACATGAGCCCTGGGGAAGACCCATGTAGCTAATTCGAAAAGTTGCCAAATCACCATGCGTAAAATGCATGTGCTTTTCGGACAACAAATTGTGCAAAAAATTGTTTAAAATTGGAGAAAATCCTTGTCGGTGAAGTTTACCCGAAAGAATGTCAACAGAAACGGAATCAAAAGCCCCCTTAATGTCCAAGAACGCAGACGCCATTTGTTCTTTGCGAGCATACGCCAGCTGAATAACTGTTGAAAGCAACGCAAGACAATCATTCTTTCCTATGGCACGGCGGAAGCCAAACTGAGTATCTGATTTGATTCGACCCAATGGTCTAAGCGACGAAGTATCATTTTTGCCTTTCTCCTAGAAAGGTATAGCAATCACTTGCAAACCCGAAAGTATAAAAGTGCTCCAAAGGGCCGAATGGCATATATCACTCGACTCAGCTCGACGAGCTGAGCATTTTCTCTGTGTGTGTGTGTGTATGTGCAGATTTTTGTTCTCACTCACTTTTCTCAGAGATGGCTGGACCGATTTTCATGAAATTAATTGCAAATGAAAGGTCTTGTTGTCCCATAAGATCCTGTTAAATTTTATTGTAATCGGATTTATAGTTTAGAGGTTATGTTTAAAAACGTGAAAATCATGAAACATCAATATCTCAGAAACTACACAACCGATTTGAACAAAATTGGTCTCAAAAGAACGGGCTACCCAAAAAACCCTTAACTTTTGAATTTCATGACGGTTGAACTTGTGGTTCAAAAGTTATGAAAAGAAACGTGTTCTGAAGACTGTTTAATCTCACTCATGTTTCTCAGAGATGGCTGTACCGATTTTCATAAAATCAGTGTCAAATGGAAGGTCTTTTTGCCCCATAAGACCCTATTGATTTGTTTTGCAATCGGACTATTACTTTGCCTGTTATGTTTAAAAATGTGAAATCCAGCTATGCAAAGGAACATATTCCGAAGACTACTTGGACTCACTCACTTTTCTCAGAGATGGCCGACCCGATTTTCACAAAATTAGTGTCAAATGAATGGTCTAGCTGCCTCAGATAACCCTATTGGATTTTACTGTAATCAAACTGTAACTTCATTTGTTATGTGCCGACTTGTGAAAATCACGAAACTTCATTATCTCAGAAACTACACAACCGATTAGATTATTATTATCAGATGAGCGGGCTAGTTAAGGGTTAACTGATGAATTATGATTAAACACGTGGTTTCAAAGTTTGGCTGCCCTACACGTTCCCATTTCATTTGATTATAATCGAACTTAAGCAACCGTTATGTATTAAATTGTTAATAAAACAAGGAAAATCTATTATCTCAAAGATTACATGACTTATTTGAACATAACTAGTGTCATACGAACCAGTCATCTCTCAAACTTACAAATAACGAACTTCATAAAAATTTGATATGTGGCTCAAAAGTTATAGAAAGAAGAGAAATTCAAAGACTATTTAAAACTATACCTGCTTTGATCGATATATGTGGCCTCAACATAATTTAAATGTGGTGTCGTACTATTTGAACGTTCCAAGTTCATTGATTCCTTGCGGTTTGTTTGAAGTCTGCAAATGCACGACGAATCGGCCATAGGATATGATCAAAGTCAAATAACAAATCGTTTGAAATGATTGGTTTTATCGAAATGACAACATCCTCGTCTTTTGGCTTCTGTACATCGCCTTAATTCTGAATATGGTGTTCTGTCATTATCAGCAGACTTTCTGGCATCAATCTGACACCGGAAATACTCATATTGGGAGGTATTTTTGGTTGTTTTCCAGAAACTAAAAGTGGTCGTCTTCAAATTCAAAATAGTGTCCAGGGTCAATGTTTGGTTTCTATGCATCATCACGTTTACGGAAATATCCATATTGAGTATTATTCGGTCATTTTCGACTGTTGCCTATAAGTTGGCATTAAGCAATTTAAAATGGTGCCTGAGGTCAATTGTTAGCTCCTTGCATCATTCTGATTCCAGAGATACTCATATTGGATAGTATTTGTTTATTTTAGGCTGTTTTTCACAAACCGGTAGTCGCCATCTTGGATTTCAAAATGGTATTTAGGATACTGGTTAAAGAAAAACTCATATTGGGTGATATTTGGTCACTTTGGACTGTTTTTCAGAAGCCGAAAGTCGTCATTTTGGACTTTAAAATTGCCTGTGAAATCAATTTCTGTCATCTGGGCGTAATTCTGGTTCCGAAAACATTCATATTGGATGGTATTTGGTCATTTCCGGCTGTTCACCAGACACCGTAAGTCACCATCTTGAAATTTAAGATTGTGTCTGTGATCAATTTTTAGCTTCTGTGCATCTTTCTGGTTCCAGAAATACTAATATTTGATGGGAATCGTCCATTTCAGGCTGTTTTCCAGAAACCGGAAGTTGCCATCTTACAATTCAAAATGTTGTCTGAAGTCGATTTGTGGCTCCAGTGCATCATTACGGTTCCGGGAATACCCATATTGGGTGGTATTTGGTCATTTGCCGCTGTTTTTCCGACACCGGAAGTCGCCATTTTGGATTTCATAATGGCATTTGGAGACAATTTCTGGATTTTGAACGGCATACTGGTTAAAGAAAAACTCATATTGGGTGGTATTTGGTCATTTTCTGCTATTTTCAGAAACCGGAAGTCGCCATCTTAGAATTTAAAATGCTATCTGTGGTCGATTTTAGCTCCTGTGTATTATTCTAGATCCGGATATTACTATATTGGGTGGAAATCGGCCATTTTCGGCTGTTTTCCAGAAACCGAAAGTTGCCATCTTACAATCCAAAATGTTGTCTGAGGTCGATTATGGAACATATTTGTTACCACTAAAAACATTCACCTGCCAATATGGTTCCATTTAGTTGATTAGTTCGCGAGATCTGCAGAAATTTGTGAAGAAACATGTACTTCCAGAAGAGGGAGGGGCGTCAAACCATTATGGACATATTTGTTACCTCTAAAAACATTCACATACCAAATTTAGTTGTATTTTCTTGATTGGTTCTTGAGCTGTGCGAAATTTGAGTTTCATTTTCATGGGATCCCTCCCTTATAGAAGAGGGAGTCAGGTTTCAAACCATTATGTACATATTTGTTACTACTAAAAACATTCACCTGCCAAATTTTGTTACATTTGGTTGATTAGTTCTCGAGATGTGCACAAAATTGTGTTTCATCCAACTATTATGGACATATTAGTTACCCCTTAAAACATCCACATGCCAAATTCGGTTTTATTTGCTTGGTTTGTTCTTGAGTTGTGCAGAAATTTATGTTTCATTTGTATGGGACCCTCCCTTCCAGAAGAGGGAGGGGTCTCAAACAATCATAGGAACCTTTATCGGCACCAAAAACCCCTACATACAAATTTTCAGATCGATCGGTTCGGTAGTTTTCGGGCCTATATGGATCAGACAGACAGACAGACTTGACTGCATTTTTATATGTAAAGATTACAACATCAATATTTTAGAACCTAAAGAGTGAATATACATTTATTGGATTGAAGCGTTCATGTAAATCTATTTTAACAAATAAAAAATTGAATGAGAAAGGCTGGGTCTGACCGCTAGGTGGATTAATTTAGGTTTTTCCATCAATTTTCGGATACAGGACAGCATTGCAATCGGCCTATAAGAGTTGTGGTCAAAAGCTGGTTTTCCCGGGTTTTGGATGGCGATCATCTTCACTTGCCTCCAATCCTGCGGTACAATGTTTTGCTCCAGGAACTTATTGAACAAGTTCAACAACCGCCTCTTGGCATTGCAGGGTAGATTATTCAACAAGTTGAATTTGATTCTATCTAACCTAGGTGCGTTATTGTTACAGGACAGGAGGGCAACTAAAAATTCTGCCATCGTAAAAGGTGATTCTATCGCGTCTTGGCCCGAAGACGCATCGCGAACAATGTTTTGCTCAGGAACAGAGTCCGGACATACTTTCCTGGCAAAATCAAATATCCACCGACTTGAAGACTCATCGCTTTCGTTGATCGTTACGCGATTTCGTATTCTTCGGGCTATGTTCCAAAGAGTGCTCACCGATGTCTCCCTCGACGTCTCGTTCACGAACCGACGCCAATATCCGCGTTTCTTTGCTTTAGCCAAGCTTTTAAGCTGATTTTCACATTTTAATACATTACAAACAAAGTTACAGTCCGATTACAGTGAAATTCAATAGGGTGTTATGAAGCAACTAGACCTTCCATTTGACACTAATTTTGTGAAAATCGGGTCAGCCATCTCTGAGAAAAGTGAGTGAGTTTAAGTAGTCTTTGGAACATGTTTCTTTTCATAGCTGGATTTCACATTTTCGAACATAACAGGCAAAGCAATAGCCCGATTGTAAAAAAAATCAATAGGGTGTTATAGGGCAACTTCACCTTCCATTTGACACTGATTTTACGAAAAAAAAGTCTAGCCATCTCTGAGAAACATGTGTGCCCCATAATTATAATAACAATATAATAATAACACCCACTCATGTGTAGGGACTACTATGTTATTATTATAAAGTAAGATGGGGCAAGATGGGTCACCTAAGCCAAATTAACAATATCTCGTAACTGAAGTAAGTTTCGGTCTACTTTTCAGATGATTATATTGATGTTATGTATATTTTATAGAACAACGCTAAAACATAACAAAAATCGAGTGTTGGTTCGCTTTTACAGAATTTTTAGAAAAGGTTGTTTTTTTCTTTGCACTGTAAAAAAGGCGGGGCAAGATGGGTCATTTGGAGGGGTAAGATGGGTCATCCTCTCAAACAGCACAAAATTATGATCAAATCTCAATAAACTGTTTACGGATAGCAAGAAAAATGCCTTCTCTTCATAGATAACAAAAATATGAGGTCATCTCGTCCATGTTATACCGCCGACGGGGTTAAATTTGTCTCGACGATTATTTTCCGCAGCATTTTGAAGAATTTCTCTACTGTTGGGTTATTGAAGCAATAAAAGGAACAACACCATTTGCGTCAAATCTAGCCTTAAAACTGAAACGTTAACTATGAAAAATCAGCTGTCGATGCGAACTATACTGCCTCGTCTTTGGTGACCCATGCTGCCCCTATCTTTAATTTAGTTCACGATTGTGATATTCATGATTATTTTACATTTATTTATGGTAAAAAGCATATTATTTTGTACATCATGAGCATAACCGCTGCAGATGGAAAACGGAGTGTGGAGAAGGCGAATGAACCACGAACTGCAGGAGCTGCTTGGGGAGCCATCTATCGTCCACACCGCTAAGATAGGCAGGTTGCGGTGGGCTGGGCATGTTGTAAGGATGTCAGACGACAGCCCGGTAAAGATGGTTCTAGAAACCAATCCGTCAGGGACGAGACGGAGAGGTGCACAGCGGGCAAGGTGGATCGATCGGGATAGCTCCAAACGGCCGAATTTCAAACGGCCGAATTATATCAGTACTAACGAAAGGCTGAAATTTCGATCGGCCGAATCACGAAAGGCCGAATTTTTTTTTAATTGGATTTTTTTTTCGTCACAGCTATTTTATATTGCATACTTTTTAGGCAACATAAAAACATGAATAAAAAAATTGAAAACTTGCCTGAAATATGTATAATAACTAGTTTTTTCGGCGGACATTCTGTTTGCAAACGATATCAATGCGGCTCTGCCGCATAATCGAGGGCAAGGAACCAATGCGGCCCTAAGCCGCCGCGGTGCCCGATGGCCGAGTCGGCCGCCGACCCGCCGTCGGAAGCGGTGGCCTCTCGCATGCAAACAACTGATCTACTGGATTGCCTGGATTACTGAAGCATAGGGTCAATCCCCTAGTTTACGTCCGAACGAGCGGTAGCGAGTAAGGACAGCATGCGCCCCGGACAATCGAGTTGGCCGAAGGCCACGAGTGTGTTGCATTAAATCAATTTTCAATTTTGTTTTCATTCTATGAAACAATTAGGGAACGGAAACAAAAAACAAGGAAACAAAATAAATCTTTTCGAAACCTTTATTTTGTATAAATTCTCAGAATTTTTCGCATGGGTGGTAACACTTTATCAAATCAAATAGCCAAAATTCTTCTCAAGCATTACGTATTTTATAGACATTTTCTTACAACATTTCAGCTTTAGATAAGTGATATTTGAAATAAAGAAAATGCTATAAATTAGAGTTGCACCGAATAATAGGGCTGGGAATGTGTTTTTTTGTGGAAAGTACCGAATTTTCAGTTTACAGAATAATGGTTTCAACTTGAGCTTGTCTAGGGTAAGTCACATTAAGTCAATAACAATTTGGTGTTTAATTTTTCTCATCTTATCATCATTTTTCTTTGCATATTCGGCCGCCTGTTCAGCCGAATATTCAACAGAACATGATGATTAAATGAGAAAAATTAAAAACCAAATTACTTATTAATTAAAGAGGATTACCCTGGACAAGAACTAGTTTCAATCATTATTCGATAGCCCTAATATACATTTGTGAAGAAAAAAAAACCCAAATATTCGGCAATTTTCAAAAATAACTTTTTCCCAGACCTATTATTCGGTGCATCTCTATTATAAATAATCGAACTTAAAATGATATATAATCGAGCCCATATATCATCGAGTCTATGTATAATCGAGTCTATATGTATAATCGATTCTGAATTATAAATAAGTGCAGTGACGTTTCGATTATTCCAAGATCATTTTCTTATTTATTTCATGTTATTTTCGTGTGTATGTGTTAATATACGTTCATATGTGTGTGAATGTAAAGTTTTGAATGTTTGGAATAGTTGTGCTGTAGGCTACCAAAAATTTGTTACTTAGAGTGAAAAAGAAATGCACCAGAAATTATAGAAATCGTGTAAATCTATTTTAACAAATAATAAGTTCGAATGAAAGAGGCTGGGTTTCACCGCTAGGTGGATGATTTCGGGTTTCATTTGAATCACTGTTAATTATCAATAATTTTTCGGCCTGTCGAATGATTCGGCCTTTTGTGGTTCGGCCGTTTGATAGATACGGCCGTTTGAAATTCGGCCGTTTGTGATTCGGCCTTTCGTGTTTCGGCCGTTTGTAGGTAAACCGGATCGATAAGGTGGAAGACGACCTGCGGACCCTACGCAGACTGCAGAGCTGGCGAACTGCAGCCATGGATCGAGTGGAATGGAGACAACTCTTACGTACAGCAAAGGCCACACCACGGCTTGGGACTGTTTTGTAAGGTAAGTAAGAGCATAACCGCTGCTGCAATAAAGCTTTACTTCAAATTATATAGCGTACGACGAGAGAACACGTTTTTTCAAATGTGTGAATCGCGTAAGAAACTTAGCGAAAAAATATTTTATTTATTGAAAACAAGCAATATGCAAATATGAACTATGAACACGGGATACATAGTCGAAAATACGCTACGCACAAGCTTAGGAAAATGACTGGAGAGCGACACTATACTGACGACTTTTCTCTTTATTCACTCTAACAGCCTCATGCATGAGCTATTCATGAGAGCTCACATACAGCTACAGCTTACACAAGGCAAACAAACTGTCTTGTGTTGCGAACGACAGCTCATTCTTGCGCATGTATTTTGTTCGTTCGGACATGACAGCCTAGTTTGCTCATTTTGAGGATGTCCTGTTGCTGTTGACAGCCTGCTGATCGGCTGCGGCTGTCATCGACTCGCATTTTTTCGTTTCACTTTTTTCACAGGCTGGTGGCATATTGAACACAAAGCAAACCGTTTCCATTGTTGATATTGTTCCCCACGTAAGAAAAAACGCACCATCTCTCTTTCATTCTTTCATCGGCCTTACTGTCGTGAATCATAATCACCTGACATCCCGCTCGGATTCGTGTTGAATGATGTCGGAAGATTATAGGCTGTCATATGCGACAGCTTGAAAATACCAACAGACATAAGGAGATGAAAAATAACAGCCCGTATGGAGATGCATGTGTGCTGTCGTCAGTTGCTGTCTGACTGTTTACCGAACGTGTGGAGAGCAGAGAGAGCTGTGCAATACAATGAGAGCCTGATCAGTTGAAAATTTGCTGTCTTTGTCTTGCAGCCTTTTTCATAACACTGGTTACGCATCATGCAAAATTAGTGTCATCACAAAAAAAGTTATTTCACGCTCAAAAAAGGCACTGACCCATCTTGCCCCACCTTACCCTACCGTTATTTAAATTATTATTATCCTAAGCCCTACACCCACCTGATCCGGAGAAAGTCTCTTCGATTGTAAATATGCCAGCATCGCACGACATTGCTACTCTTCATTCATATTTGGGCGCGATGAGTTACTATAGGAAGCACGTAAAGAAAATACGCGCCTTGCGACAACCTTTGGACCAGTTGCTTGAAGCGGAAACAAAGTTCGAGTGGTCTGCCGCCTGCCAAAAATCATTCGACCGGTACCGAGAAATTCTCCAGTCCCCACTACTTTTGACACATTACAACCCGAAGCTCAAAATTTTTGTATCAGCCGATGCATCGATGCTTGACCTGGGAGCTCAATTTGATTATTTAGCGTGTATACAATATGAACTGTCGAATATATCTTTCTCTCTTAAGTGACCATCCATTAATCATGTCATGCAAAATGTGCAAAGAAATTAACTCCCCCTTGTCACAAACTGTAACAACTTCCTTGACCCGCCCCCCTTAATTATGTCACCCTTCTTTGGTAATAAATGATTAAAAATTGAGAAATTTGTTCAAAATCAGGCCCGGATTTAAGGGGGGGCAAAGGGGGCAAATGCCCCGGGCCTCCTGATTCAAGGGGTCCCCCTAGTCCTGGGCCGACCTTTTTTTTTGCTCGTCACCTCCCAGAACGTTACCTCTAAATGTTTTAAGAAAAGAGGGCCTCCCAAACAAATTCGCCCCGGGCCCCCCACCGTCAAAATCCGGCCCTGTTCAAAATGAATTTTTCTCAAGAACGATTTTACTGAAAGAAAACTTAAAATAAATCTTCTCTACATGTTACAATAGCCAAGCATTTTTATTCACGTTTTGTCACATTTTTTTCAGGATTGAGAGAGACTAAAAAATAATGAAAAACAGAATTAACGAACATTGTGCTTTTTTAACGAAAAATATGTCAATTATTTTATCTTAAACAAGAAAAGGGATCGTACACGGTGACAAAAAAGTCCGGTCACACTTTTCTGGGGTCGTCTGTAGCCTACACGTTGCATCTCTCTGGTGCCATCTATATGTCAAATGAAAGGGTTAACTTTGCTGCCTGTGCAGTTTATTTATTTATTTATGTATTTATTCGTTCAACATCAACAGACTCAATTTGGTCCTAATGATTGTATCTTAAAATATTTAAAAAATTACTCCTAATACTAGAGCGAGGAAGATACATTATTAAAAACGCGCTGAAATCCAATGAGAGCTCCATTTACCCCATAATTTGTACGACGAAAAGGAATTCGTAGGAAAAGGTTATTCCGAACGACTCTGGAATTAACGTTTAGATTTATGTTGCCTAGTCTTACAGCACAGTCGGTTCTCGCCATCAGGGTATCAGCAATTAACATAGATCGTGAAAGATCACGTCTTACTTTGAAAGAGTCAAGGCCGATGAACTGCGCGCGATTTTCGTAACTGGGGAGCTGGTGAGGATCGTTCCAAGGTAGATGTCGAAGAGCAAAACGTACAAATCTCCGCTGAATTGCTTCGATTCTGTTGGCACCATTAAAGTATTGAGGGTTCCACACTGTCGAACAGTATTCTAGCGTCGAGCGAACTAATGAGCAATATAGACTTTTTGAGCAGTACACTGCCGCGCAGAGCATGTCAGTCCCATTTGCATTTTCAGCAAGCCGAGAAAAACGCGTTTTTGTGTGATTTCATACCATTGCTTCTTATGAGATGGGACAATATGTTTGGATGTTTTCCCGAAGTTTTCCAGAACAAAGTTATTGAGTCTATCTATTGTTACGAGACTATGCATAGTTAGCTACCATTTCCGCGTATCAATTCAATTTTAGTGAAAATGCAAATGGGACTGACTTGTTATGCGCGGCAGTACACGTCCCTGAAATTCTTGGCCATTCTCATTATTATTATTTGTTTACATTGAGTTGTGAGCCATGGCACAGTTAAGAGCAGCTGTTATCGCTGAATATGTGAAAGGGTACAAACCCGGACACATATTCAAACACCTAAAACCGCTCGGAATCAACCGGAGACCGGACCGGAGGACAAGGCACGATCTGGACGACCAAGGTCTGTGAGAACTCCAAGGCTGAAAAAGATTATACGAGACCGGATTCGCCGGAATCCCGCACAATCTGCACGGAAGCTGGCCAGGAACCTTAAAATGAACCGAGAATCAATCCGCCTGCTTCTGCGCAAGGTGGTTCATGGGGTTACCAAAGCTACAAAGGACAAGAGGTACCAACGGTCGCGGGAGTTTCTCGGTTGGCGCGCAGATGACGAGATTTTTTTTTCGGACGAGAAGCTGTTCGTTTTGGAGCAAAAAGTCAATCGCCAAAATGATCGAGTTTGGAGTGTGAGCCTCCAGCAAGTTCCTGCGGACAAGCTGAACGTTCCCCGGTTCTAAAATAAGACGTCAGTGATGGTTTGGGGAGCCATTTGCAAGAGAGGTAAACTGCCTCTTATTTCAGGGCTAGTAGCGAACATGGAGTAAAATAATAGTGACTTTAGTGACTTTTTTCATTAAAATAGTGACCAAATAGAGACTAAATAGTGACCAAAAATGTACAAAAGAGGGTTTTGAAATTTATTGTTGAACCATAAATGAATTAAATTTTATCTGAAATTTATGTCTTCAGAACATAGGATGTGCAATGATTTGTTCTCGTAGAAAAAAAGTCGAACTATAATCTGTATCATAACTTCACATTGAAATGGTTGTAATAACAACTTGTTCAATATATTCGAATACAAGTTTTCGAGTTATAGGGTAACTGCTTCATTATTCATCTCATTAAGCCGATATTCACGAAGAATGCACGGATTGAACAACAAATTTTCATGAAATCATTGAACAAATAAATAAAATACGCTTACGTGCTCTTATAGAATCGTTCAGTATAGTATATTTAGTAAACTTAGCTAGATTTATCCTGAATTTTGTAAAACAAACCATTTTGCACAGCGCTTCCATATCCATCTCAAAACTTAAATCACTGCTCAATTATTCATCTCACGACGCCCCCATATTCATCACACTGTTAATCATGAATTAATCACATTATCATGAATGAACGTAGCCGCAGCCCGTCGTAGTAGGTTACCTAGATATTCGCTGTAGTTGTTTACGTGCAAATATGGTAACCTAGGTAACCACTGCAGTGCTGTCCATTTATGTCAATTATGTCGGAATAATTCAACATTTTCAGTATGACTTGTTCGTATTAACAGAAACCGATTTGGCAACTTTTGATTTTCTTCAAGGCAGAGAAAACAGATGAAAATACATTCAGTTGAAATTTAGGAATTGTAGAAATTCATCTCATATATTTCTGCTAATTCAAGCTGGTTTTTGGAAATTTGAGGTGAACGTTTCAAAGATTAAAGTATTCTTAGTGTAGTGAGTGATTTTGTTTAGAGATTAAAATAAAAAATGGTCCGCTAGTGATGAGAAAAGCTTTGGTTGGCTGCTGAACGAGCCCCGTTGTAGCCGTACAGAACAATGCGCGTATTTTGTTTTCTGAGGTAGGTGATTGAAATAAATGAGTTTTCGAGTGCAGACGCCTGACTATTATATCAAATTTAGAGCTTTTAAGTGAGTTTTTGAGGATTCTATTTAATGAGAAATCTAAAGTGAACTAAGAAGAATCCAATCCATGGATTGAGCATGGATTGGAGCAGTTCCCCTAAGTGTTAATGAAAGTACGTGAACGAATGTATGCACTCTCGAATACGCATTGGTGTGTTGGTGGTCTGTCAGTTGTATTTAGTTCTTGATGTGCGATGTAACAGATCCGGAAAGTCGTAGTAAAACGATTTTTGGTCAGTGACTGCCCTTGCACAATATTAAAACATCTCAAATCGTGTGAAGCTAGGCGAGATTTCGTTCATTAAACCATCGAAAAATACAGAGGACATTCTCTTTGGGGGATTGTTGAAAATTCTGTCGGCAACGATCTGCAAGGATGCCGCAAGTCGTAAAATTGTGAATGTTATAAGGAAGCGTGTCCGGCGACATGATAACGTTCAGTTTGTAATTCCCACACATCTGAGTATATCTATTGAATCGGTCCACAATATTTTGGCCGATTCTTTTAGAAAAAGAGGCTCGATAGAAAGAAAATGATACTTGCACAACTCGCTGTTCGCGAGTTCATTGTTTCTGATGAGAAACTATTTGTCCTGGAGTGTATTGATTACACAAAACAATCGAATGTGGGCAGCAGCAAGAGACAACATTTCAGAGTTTTAAAGGAGTGTTCCTCGATTGCAGAGTACAGCTTTAGTGATGGTCTCGGGAGCAATTCGCAAGCGAGTAAACTTCCACTGATTTTCGTTAAAAAAGACGCCGAATTTAATGCTGTTTATAATAAAACGGTAGTTTTGGAAAATAACGTTGCCCCGTGTCTTCAAAAATTCTTCAGAGCTAGTTACTAAATGTTCCAGCAAGACGGTGCATCAGCGCATACTGCGAACTTGACTCAAGGTTGGAACAATTCGAGGGACTTTTTGAATAGAAATGAATAACCGTTAAGTTCACCTAATCTAAACTCAATAAACTTTTTTTTACAAAATCTCCAACTTGTAAAGCGGTTAAAATGGTTATCCAGAAAGTCTGGGAACCCGTGCCACCTGTGATAGCATCGAAAAGTGTTTGGAGTTGGTTAACCCTCTAGTACCCAGTGCCGCCTCTAGACGGTCTTCAGTTGAAGCTCTAAAAAGCTTCAATCAATACTTAAAAAATGTTTATGAAGATTCATAGTGATTTTTTCGAAGTCCGTCTGAAAATTAACTTGGGCACTAGAGGGTTAAGCTAACTAAGGGAGGGGTTTTTCAAAATATATTAAAAATAGCATTGTTAGTTCCGAAATTCTGCAAAAACAATACTAAGCCTGTTTGTCCTATCAATGATTTTCCACGCATATTTAACCCACTTGACATTTTCCAATCAAATTCGTCCCACTAAACACTAGTTTGCCTGATCTGGAGCATGGGACAAGTATGCGTAGAACGGGTTATCATTATGGAATTTCGAAATGGTATCTGGTAAACACCGGTACGTTCGGATGATTAAAAGCAAAACCCTATGAATTGAGATCTAAACACGACTATGCACAATATAAGCTTGAAATTTTTGAATCCACTTCAACCAGGAGGAACAGTTGGTTTGTGACAAGCAAATCAAACTACAAACGTAATTTCACGCACAACACTGATTAGAGCGCGAGTAGCTTGTAGAATAAACCTTTACATTCCTTTGCAGCTCTTAGACAATTCGTTCGTTGCTATTCTGCACTATTCACTTCGATGAGAAATTTGAAAACATTGCCTGGCATGAAACTATTATGATGGAAAAGTTAACAAAAATGCCTTACAAACCGAACTGTCCAAACATTCTGTAAATGAGAAGCAAGCTTTCTACAGTATGTTGCAATACAACAATAGTTAATTTATACATTTAAAGCTAAAAAAGTGACTTTAGTGACCATTTTGTCGTAAAATAGTGACTTTAGTGATCTGAATCCACTGGATTATTTCGTGTGGGGATACATGATGTCGAAGCTGAACGACTATAAAATAACAAATTTGGAGCAATTCAAGCGAATTATCACGAAAATCTGGGACGAGATGATGGAGCACGTGCGCGCCGCTTGCGACGACTTTCCGAAACGTCTGAAGCTGGTTCGATCAGAGAAAGGTGGTGTAATTCCGAGATCTCGTCTGTGAAGTATCTTTATGAGTTACTGAATAAAGCTATGAAAGCCAGATTCAGATTTTCTTCTTATTCTTTGAAGTATTGAGATTTTCCTGTGTGACCGGACTTTTTTGTCAGCCTGTAGAACTATGAATGAATGATGCAAATATAATAAATAGTTTTGAGTTAAACTCTGTAGTTAGGTATGTGATTTTATTTTTTTTTTGAGTTGAAATTGTGATGTCACATTCAAGCCAACCCCCCTCCCTCTTCCAAAAGTCACAAAATGTCACAACAAACGAGACCCCCGTCTCCGTTCTAAACGCGTGATAATACTAATACTAATACGATTATCGATGTAACCAGACGCGTTTTACTTCTGCTGCGTATACATTACTTTATGCATAGATTTTTGAGCCCACTCTCAGAAGTAAATGTGACCGCCGTTCGTTAAGTGATCTATCTATAGTAATGCACCACGTCAAGATTCAGTTTTATCGCAGAGACTTTCCTAAATGCCCACATACCGTAAAGGAACATTCATAAATGATAACCCTCTAGTTAATTACGTAGCTTTATAACAACCCCCCCCCCCCCCATGGCATTTTTTTTGCTAATTTCATTATCAAAAACATACCTTGTATCATATAGGCGTCAGCTTCGGGAGGCAAGGCACTCTGTGTACCCCCAATATTTTCCCGAGGGGCAACATATCATTTTGCCCTCTCAATAATTCTAGAAAGTTGGAGTCTCTTTTTCCGTTTTCTTGATAGTTCTATTTGTTTTAAACTTCATAACCCCCACGACATTTTGCTAAACTGTGGTCTATGATAGTTATTATCGAAACTGCCCTTCCAATCACTTAACGTCAAGAAGTAGAACACGCAAATATGTTAAGAAGTATATTTCTAGAATTATATAAATTAGATTCTTTCGAAACTTATGTGAACCCCTCCCCCCCTCCCCAATAATCCCAATACTCCAATATCTGTCATCCGTGACGGTTGGAGGTCTACTGTAGCATATTGTAAATGCATAGAAATGGGAATATTTTCATGTAAATATTGAGGTGTAAACATAAATTGAAATATAAGCTAAGGCAATAATTGTAATGAACTTTTTATAGGGGAGTTACGCCTGAGATGGAAATATGACACAAATGGTAGGAATATTTCCACCTTGGCTTTTCCCCTTCTCAAATTAAATCAATTTGAAAAATGAATCTGGTAAATTGAAAAGTACTTACATCAATATCGCGCTGACGCACTTCATGGTTTAATGACCGATGACCTTGTCGATCAGGTGATTTACGTGACGGCGAATATCGAGTCCGTCCAGAGCGATCTGCATTGGAGGTTTGATTTGAAATATAACTCGAATGATGTCGGGATGTATTTCCAATCGAGCTTGATGTTGACTGGAGAATTTGAACTCTTGTAGCATTCCATTTGAAGGGCATATTTTGATTATATGCCGCTTCGACCAATACACGATCGCCGCTTTTAGGAAACGATCCTTTGCAAACATTTTTGTGAAAGAAAACTTCTTCATCGATGAATCCAAAATCGTTCTGAACTTTGGTGACATGACCAGTGCCACTAAAAACTCGCTGGCTTGGATTAAATTTTGAAGAATTCTGACTGACCTGAGATGGCTGAGTTTGCGTTTGAAAAGCCATAGAGTTCATTGTTCGTGATGCTGGATATTGAACCGTTTGAGAATACATTTGTTGCTGTTGTAAACCTATTTGAGGTATCAACGACAGGTTTTGTTGCTGCTGGAGCCCTAAATTTGTACGATTAGTAAATGAAAAACGCAAATATATATATATATATATATATATATATATATATATATATATATATATATATATATATATATATATATATATATATATATATATATATATATATATATATATATATATATATATATATATATATATATATATATATATATATATATATATATATATATATATATATATATATATATATATATATATATATATATATATATATATATATATATATATATATATATATATATATATATATATATATATATATATATATATATAATAATAATCACCACAACTTACCAATGTTCTGGTTGAAAACTGGCTGGGCTTGCGGAAAGCTCACTAGTGCTTGCATTCCGGTAACGTTTTGTCCCGTATTACGCTGCCATGGTGGATTTTTTTGATTAAAAGCCATCTTGAATTCAAATTATTTGTGTGCATATATTTGTGAGATTATAGTTTTATTTGTCGTTTCGAAGCTTTCAGAACCTTTTCATTTCACCCAGCAGACATTCACAGTCGTAATTGTCAAATTTTTATTTATAATTTCGACACTTAATGGATCAAGAGGTCTCAACTAAACAAACAAAAAAATATATGGTCACTGGCCCAAAGTTTCAGTATACGTTTCTACTTCATTCACACAGAATAAATCAAAAGAGTAAACACACGATTTCAATATAAATTTCGGAGCTTCTTAAGCTAAACTATAGGAATAACCCGAATAGTCTTAACCCTAAGAGCCTTAACCTAGAGAAGAGTGGCCAAGATGAAACCTCGGTTTGCTCCAGGTTTTTTGCTCCAAACGTGATTGGCTGATTTTGACAGCACGCGTGTGACAATATTCAAAAGGGGTTCAGATTGCCGTGTTGCCAAACAAACGGAGTTTATCCCAATCATTGATAGACCATCGCACGGTGACGTCACGCACCTAAGTTTGACAGCTACTGGTAACTTTGTTTACCTTCGGGTGATGCAGTTTTGTTCTTAATTACAGCAGATCATTTCAAGTGTGATCAAAATGACGGTTGAATGTTGTGCTTGAGGTGCCAGTACACTAAAAAACAATTAAAAATTGAGCAGCATTTCCACTACACGCGCGATTGATCCATTAGAAACAAACAAAAATCAAAAAACGTAAACAAAGTTACCACTAACTGTCAGAAAAGTGAGGGTACAGAGATTCGGTGCGATAGTCTATAGCGAATTTCTTTATTACTGTGTGCGGGCAAAACTGCCGAGGAATAATAAAACGTCATTGCCATTTAAGACGCTAGTAAGAAAGAGATGCCAGATAATTGTTTACAAGCTTAGCACGTGCGGTGGTGGGTTGAAGTAGCAATACTCAGAGGGAGAGATATGCGAAGAGAGTGTTGTGGGCCAAACGAACAAGAAAGGTAACACATTGAAAGGTATTGCAATAAAATTCAATAAAGAATATATTTATTTTTACACGTTTTTCATGTTCTATTGTTAAACAATGAATTGAGAATGCTCCAAAGTTGCTTCATCACAGTGATTTTTAACTGGTGGTTCACAAACCCTTTGTATAGTCTACAGAATAATGATGAAAGTATATAAAATTAAACATAAACATAAAATTTAACACCTTCATGGTTTTTGTGATGCACTTTATTATTCCCCAGGACTTCCACCGTCACCATCAGTTATACGAGCCGAATAAAAAAGTTAGTGAACATTGCGCTTTGAGAAGAGATCTGGCACCTCTGATATGTGAAACATAGTTGCCAAATCAGCGCTTTTTTTTCATCGCTTATCTCTCCCTCTGAGGATCTCTAGGTTGAAGCTAGCATTTAACGATACGACGGAAAGTATCGATACTTCAGTATCGATACCCAGAGAACCAGAAGATTCGAAACACCCACAATGTCGGTTAGAAAGTATCGATATTAGAAGTATCGATACAATAGATGAGTTAATTTTTTGAATTTTTGATAAACACATATCTCGCGTAATTTTTCAAATCGGCGTAATTCGCAAAATGTAAATAAACGGGGTTTTCATGTTATAATATTAGCTACGATGTAATTTCGGCACTAACTTGATGATTCGGGCAAAAATGAACTTTTCGACACTTTTAAATAATTTTGGCAAAACGACCGAACAACCCTACCTGCAATTTTCATCTTACACCCTTTTGTTAGCGTATCGACGAATACACTCAAAATATTTTTCACATTATTGTTTCGAGAAATTTCCTGTACTTATTCATTTTCTGTCATTTTGCATGATTTATGTGACAAACATAACATCTACGTGAAAAGCACATGTATACTATGTTTTATCACGTAGTATCTACGTGAGCTTGGCAACGTCAAACAGAATGTCATAGAAGAAGTATCGCGTGAACTCTCTATGTGAAAATACACAGAAATCAAAATGGCGAAGCTGTTGTCTAACTCAGTCTCTGACAATAAAATAGAATTTCTCGACGGCTTGCCAATAAGTGAGCTTTCGAAAAACCGTACGAATTTGACATCGAGCCTTGAGCTTACGGGTTTCAAACAGATTTAGTTCAAAGGTCGAGGAGTTTCCTATACATAAACAGTTGCAGCTTACAATAGTTATCGCCGGCAAATGTCGTAATATTTGACCGTTTTTATGTCGTTTGATTCATTTACGAATCGGCGATTTTGCATGGCCGTGCGATTTATCAAGCAACATATTTCTATGATTTCTAAAAACTATTTGCCGTCTCAAAATTTGGAAATTTTACGTTGTATCAAACGCAGTAGCTAGCAGATAATCGAATGCTTTCCATTTTACTGGTAGTTGAATTCTACGTGAAAGTCATATAAAATGCATATGTCTGCTGTATAAGATTCATAGGATAAATCATTTCACCAGATCATGATGAACTCAAATGACAATCACGTAAAATCTACGTGAAAATGACAGTGGAAAATATTCACATAACTTTTCCGGTAATTATGACGTGAAAATTATTTTGAGTGTATGTGAAATGATCTAGCATTGGGCGATACGACGGAGAGTATCGATACTTCAGTATCGATACCCGAAGAACCAAAAGTATCGAGATACTCAAAATATCGGTCAAAAAGTATCGATACCAGAAGTATCGATACTATAGCTGAGATCATTTTTTGAATTTGAAGTTTTGCCTAAGGAATCATTCAAATATTACATAACGCGGAATTTGGCAATTTTCAATACCCACCCACCCCCATGTAACGCAATTTTACATGTTTGCCACATGCAATATAACGCTCCGCTGAATACCCCCCACCCCCTAGAGCGTTATGTATTATTTGAATGATCCCTAAGGACATTTTTCTAGAAGACAAAAACTCTATGCCCCAACTCTTGAATTTATGCCACGCATTTCATTGGCATCCTGATACAGAAGCACTGCAAGCTCGAGAGAAGGTTGACAGAGAAAGATGCAGAAGGAAGCAAAAAAGCGCGAGAAGGCAAAGATTGTCAACGATTTGGAGATAAAGAGGGCGATTGTGCAGCAGATCACCATGAAGGTACTTACTAAAGTCGACAAACAGCTAAACACGATGAAGGAGGAATGTTTTTCATAGTTTTGTAACACTATTTTTGCAAGGCACAAATAAGCATGTGAAAATTGATTTTTTTCTCATATGTTTTAAAACTAAAACACCGGGAAATTTCACTAAATATCATCGGGAAAACCGGGAAATTGAAAATTGATATTGAGAGGCCACCCTGAATTTACTGAAAACCAGTATTCGATTCAGTGATTCGCGAAAATACAGCAAAACTATTTGCTGAACAGAAAACAGTAAATGAATGGTTGCTGGAATCCAGCAAAAGAATTGATATGTCAAAAAATTTACGTCAAGCTGTCATTAGTAAAACGCGCCAAATCGCTGTGCAGCTGGAACGGGATCGTCGCTAAGCTCCTGATAGCGAATATGGGACCATAGCTAAGTCCTTGTTGGGCTAGATGAACTTCAAAGTTGAAATGATAATCATACATCTCTAGTTCAACAGTAATTTGCCTATGATCCGATGGGCGGATGGAATCTGGTGCCTGACGAAAGCATGGTTCCCTTGAATTAACTGGTTAACCAGCAAATTGATTTATGCTTTGCTGAATGAACAGCAAATTGTCATAGCTGACAACCAGCAAGTTGTATTTTGTTTTACCGAACATGCAGCAAACGACCTGTCACTTTTATGCAATTGAGCATTACTGAATAATTAGCAAATTTCATTTTGCTGGAAGCACAGCACACAAAAAATCAGCAAAATTTTGGTGGTTTCCAGCAATGAAAATTTGATGTGCCGACTTTTTGTTGTTTTTCTGGTATCTATCCACATTCTCTTCAAATACATACAGGTAATGTAGAAATTCTGAGCTTTGGCAAACAAATGAATTAAACAACTTATATCTTCAAGATTTGTATTCACTGGCCCAATGGGCTGTGAAGCTCCCGTCTTATTTGTATAAATTATTGACACACTTCCATATTAATTGATGAGGAAGTTGATGACATAAAAAAGTTAGATATGTCAGCGAAAATAAAAGAGTGAAGTCTACCGCTGAATTTTTCTAACTAATAAATATTGCAATTTTTTTTTCACTTGTACTCTAACTTGTGTTGACGGAAAGCATGAGTTAGTTTCCGCTTGCAAATATTCGATCTGAACAGTGTAACCAGAAAACTTATATTTGTTTTTAAAATACAGTCAAATTTCGCTCGTTGGGCTATGTTTAGTTGGGCTACGTTTTAGTTGGGCTCCCGCTCGTTGGGTTATAGCCCAACTAAATCGAAGCCAAACATCATTTCTGATAACGTTGAATTTCGTTTGAGGGGTTTGTGGATGCATTTTAACGCAGAAAGTAGAATTAATTGAAATAAAAACAAATGAAGCTGAGTATAAATGTAAACAAACAATATTTTAATCAATTGTCAGAGAAACAATATAAGTTTTGTGGCTTAATAATGCAACGTAGAGCTATGCCTATTTTTGAAAGTATTTGAGAACACGTTATTATTGAGCACTCCTTTTTGGCTTTAAATGTGTGGCTTAAGTAAAACAAATTTCGAATTTGGCCCTATGCTGCATTTGGCTCAGATTTTGACAGTTCGTTTGGCTCACAACATTCTCTCTATCTATTTCTCCATCTAAAGCCTGTAGTACACTCTTTGTCTAATGGTCAAATTTTTGACCTTCTGACATAATGGTCAAATTTATTTGACATCATGGTTGTTGTTTGCCCGTGTTTGCCTCATGTTAAAATTGGAGAGTGACAAATAATTATCTTCGACCAAATTTTTATCTGTCAAAAAGTGCCAAATATTTGACGCTTGGTCAAAGAGTGTAATACAGGCTTAAGTTTTGCTAGTGCAAATAGACTTGTGCGATACTTATACTGACAGTGGCAGCTTTTCAGTGGTTCCAGCTCGTATCAACTAGCTGGCATCTCCATCCGATTTGCTTTGCTTTATCGCAGCCAACATCGCAGCGGTTCTACGATGTGTGGGCTCCACTGACGCTGACAGACAGCATAACATAGCGTATCAAAAGTGGCGGTGATCTCGTGTACACATTGAGATGTTAGCCCTTGTAACAGGGCGCGATGTCAGCTAGCTGGTCCGTATGCATAAAAGTATATCGATACAAATATCGCGGTTTTCAGTATCGATACGGTCGAGTATCGGACACTTGTTCGTCTCAAAAGTATCAATATTTCCGATTTTTTTTTTTCGTCACCGCGACCAATTTTTTGATATTTTGTGACATATTCCCCCTTTTTAATTTTGCTTAGTCAGGATAACGTATCACTATTGGAAGTGGTCGTTATAGTCTGGCCAATAGCATTAGTCCAGTCCGGTATTATACTTCGTATGAAGCGCACAACCGTACTGGGATTTGTTCTCCAGATTTCAGAGGGTTCCAGAAGACCTCTCTCGAAGAACTTATATCTTTTGATAAAAATTGCCGGACATCGGCATAACAGATGTTCCGAGTCTTCTTTTTCCATGCCACATACTCGACATGTATCATCTTGAAGTTTTTCCATAACCTTCAAATGATAACGGCTCGGACAATGCCCTGTTATTAAACCAGTATACGTGCTTAGATCTTTTTTTGAAAGATCCAGTATTTTACGAGTCATAGAAACGTTCGGAGTGATGAACCGTTTCGACTGCCTACCGATGAAGGTGTTTGTCCAGTTGGATTCCACTTTCAGAGTTTCCCATGCTTTTAGTTCCATTCTAAGGGAACAAGCGGATAGACCACAGAAGGGTTCTGGTCCTATGAACTGATGAGACTATCCAAGTCTTGCCAATTCATCGGCTCTTTCGTTCCCATCTATTCCACAGTGACCAGGAACCCAGTATAAGTCTACTTGATTATTACAACCCAGTGTTTGGAGTGATTGAACACACTCCCAAACTAGTTTTGATGTGCATGTCGCAGACTTCAAAGCCTTCAACGCTGCTTGACTGTCGGACATCATGCAAATGTTTGAGTGTCTGTATTTCCTGCGTAGGCATATTTCAGAACATTCTAGTATTGCTTGGACTTCAGCTTGGAAGACAGTTGGCCATTGGCCCATTGGAACTGACAGGTCTATTCCTGGGCCAGTTACTCCTGCTCCCACTCGATTGTTCATTTTTGAACCATCTGTGTAGAAAATGATTGATCCTGGGCGGAGATCAGGACCACCGCGTTCCCAAACATCACGCTCAGATTCAAACATTCGAAATCGTCTTTCAAAATTGTATCTTTTCTCCATCCGGTCTTCATTGTTTATCACTAGGGGATTGATACGAATAGTTTTTAGAATACCTAGATGACCCGTTAAATCACCCTCAAAGAGCCTTAATGATCTTTTGATCCGTAAGGCACTCTTTTCGGCTTCTAATTGTATGAATTGATGCAGTGGAAGCATAAACAGTAGAGCTTCCAATGCCTTGGTGGGTGTGCTTCTCATTGCACCCGTTATTGAGAGAGTGGCTAGCCGTTGAAGTTTTTCCAACTTATCTTGAGCACCTTTCTCCCTTGTTTTTGTCCACCAGACTAGTGAAGCATAGGTAATTCTGGGTCTCACTATAGCCGAATATATCCAATGGATCATTTTCGGTTTGAGTCCCCATTGTTTACCAAAAGTTTTATTACATATCCATAGAGTATTTGTAGCTTTTTTTATTGCCTGCTCTAGATGTGTATTCCAGTTAAGTTTTTTGTCAAGAGTTACTCCAAGGTATTCGACGTTATCTGAGAGTTTAAGAAGCTCACCTTTCAGCATAATATCATTAAGCCTAGTCTTTTTTCTACGTGTAAATGGGACGATAGTGGTTTTTGAAGGATTTACATTTAAGCCTTCCCTATCGCACCACGAGGAAATAATGTTTGAGGCAGTTTGCATTCGGTCTGTGATGATATCATCATACTTGCCACGAACAATAATGACAATATCATCAGCAAATCCAACTACTTCGAAGCCTTCTTCCATCAATTTTTTTAGAAGATCATCAACTATTAATGACCACAGCAGAGGAGATATCACCCCTCCTTGTGGGCACCCTTTTATAGCTGTTACACTTATATTAGAGCTACCAAGGCTTGCTGCTATTTCTCTTTTTGATAACATCTCGCTTATCCAATGAATAATGCAATTGTCAAAACCACGTTTCTCCATTGCAGCAGCCATTGAGTCATGAGACGAGTTATCAAATGCCCCTTCAATATCAAGGAACGCCGTAAGGGAAATTTCTTTTGCAGCAAAAGATTTTCCTAGTTTTGTAACTATAGTATGGAGTGCAGTTACCGACGATTTCCCCTCCTGGTAAGCAAATTGATATTTGCTAAGAGGAGTTTTAGAAAGATATGATGATTTGATGTGCTCACCGATTATTTTTTCCATTGTTTTGAGAACGACTGACGATAAGCTAATTGGCCTAAAGGATTTTGGCAGAGATTTGTTCCTTTTGTTGGCCTTAGGGATAAAAATAACCCGTACTTGTCGCCACGCTTCCGGAATATAGCCTAGAATTAAGCTGGTTTGAAAGAGTTGTGTAAGAATGGGCATCAGAACTGTTTTACCTTTCTGTAGTAGTACCGGATAGATTCCGTCTCTACCAGGTGACTTGAAGGGTTCAAAGGAGTCTATTGCCCATTCAACTCTACTTTCGGTAAAAAATTGGTTGGCCAAAGTAATTGCATCATCCCTAGTTCTTACTAGCCCAGTCATCGTATTCACTGTTTCGTGAATTTCTGTCCTGGTTATAAGATTTCCAGTACTTGATACAGATGTACTTTGGTCTTCACTTGAGTTAATGATCGACCGAGGAAAGTGTGTTTTCATCATTAACTCTAATATTTCTCTAGCAGAGCTAGTACAAGAACCATCTTCTTTTCTTAGAGTACCCAACTCATTTGAGTGATCTTTCGCAAGGATTTTTTGCAGCCTGGCGGCTGTTGGAGTATTTTCAATGTTTTCACATGTATGCCTCCAGTGAATCCTTTTAGATCTTCTTATTTCTTTATTATAGGCGGTGAGGGATTGCTTGTATTCGTCCCACTGTTGGGTTCGTTTAGCCCGGTTGAAGAGTTTCCGAGTTTTTTTTCCGAAGTTTTTGTAGAGATTGATTCCACCAAGGTACTTCTCTGTTTGTAGAGCGTATCTTTGCAGGGCAGCAATCAAGGTAAGACTGTTGGATCAAATTTGAGAGATATTTGGAATTTTCTTCCAACTCTCTGTATGATTTGGAACATCCTCCGAAGCTGTTCAAAGCTGCCATTAGCTTTGAATTATAAAGCTCCCAGTTTGTTTTTCTGGGGTCCCTTATGAACTCAGTGCGTTCTTGATTTGCTTCATAATCAAATAAGATTTGCTTGTGGTCAGATAAAGATTCTTCATCTGATACGTGCAAATTTTTTATTCTGCCGGATATCACCAGACTACATAGTGTAAGGTCAAGAACTTCTTGTCTTAATACATTTACAAAAGTTGGTTTATCCCCCTTATTACATATAGATATTTCCGATACCGATACAATATCGCCCATTGCTAAAATGATCTGTCATGTCAGATAAGCTCTCATTAAAAAAAATTAAATGTAATTTCTGTCGATTTTTTTATTTTTTTTATTTTTTTATTTTTTTTTTTAAGGGGGGATTTGTTAGTAGCTTAAGTATTTATGATAAATATTAGTAAATAATGAGTATGTGTGTCCAATCACAAATGGTGACTTCTCAACACTGTTAGAAATTTGTAATTTTAATTGTTAGGATTTGTTTGCTTTCGCAATTAGGACTTATCATTCGTAGGGATTTAAACCTACTTGTCAGAAAAGGGGAAGTAAACTTACAACTAACTTAATTGCTAACTTATTGGCTATAAAGAGAGCTTATCGTAGCAATTGAGGATTGCAACGATTTTTGTCGAAAATTGTTAATAATTTTATTTGACATAGCTTCTAATGGTTCAACACCAGTAAGTCTATGTAACTCGAGTGTACCAAACCAAGGAGGACGCTTCAAAATCATTTTCAGAATTTTATTCTGAATCCTTTGAAGCGTTTTCTTCCTTGTTGAACAGCAACTTGACCAGATCGGTACAGCATAAAGCATTGCTGGTCTAAAAATTTGTTTGTAAATCAAAAGTTTGTTCTTTAAACAAAGTTTAGAATTCCTGTTAATGAGAGGATATAAACATCTCGTATATTTGATGCACTTGGCTTGTATACTCTCAATGTGCTCTTTGAAAATAAGTTTTTTATCATAAATTAGTCCCAAGTACTTAACCTTGTCGGACCAACTTAAAATAACCCCATTCATCTTGACAACGTGATTATTGTTTGGCTTGAGGAAAGAAGCCCTAAGCTTATGCGGAAAAAATATCATTTGAGTTTTAGAAGCATTGGGAGAGATTTTCCACTTTTGCAAGTAGGAAGAAAAAATATCTAAACTTTTCTGCAATCGACTGCATATGACACGAAGACTTTTTCCTTTTACGGAAATGCTTGTGTCATCGCAGAACAATGACTTTGTGCATCCTGGAGGCAAATCAGGAAGATCTGAAGTGAATATGTTGTACGGGACTGGACCCAAGACTGAACCTTGAGGTACACCTGCTCTGACAGGAAATCTATCAGATTTTGAATTCTGATAGACAACCTGCAGAGTTCGATCAGTAAGATAATTTTTTAAAATTTTGATTAGGAAAATTGGAAAATTAAAAGTTTGCAATTTCGCAATCAAACCTTTATGCCAAACACTGTCGAATGCTTTTTCTATGTCTAAAAGAGCAGCTCCAGTGGAATAACCTTCAGATTTGTTAGCTCGTATCATATTAGTAACTCTGAGCAATTGATGAGTTGTGGAATGCCCATGGCGAAATCCAAACTGTTCATTTGCAAAAATTGAATTTTCGTTGATGTGTGACATCATTCTGTTAAGAATAATTCTCTCAAACAGTTTAGTTATTGAAGAAAGCAAACTGATTGGTCGATAACTTGAAACTTCAGCTGGGTTCTTATCCGGTTTTAAAATGGGAGTAATTTTTGCATTTTTCCATAATTTGGGAAAATATGCAATTTTGAAGCAGCAATTGAAAATTTTTACTAAAAATTCCATTGTGCTCTCAGGGAGATGTTTGATTAGTATATTAAAGATTCCATCGTCACCAGGTGCTTTCATATTTTTGAAATTTTTAATAATTGATTTAATCTCATTCAAGTTAGTTTCAATTATTTCTGCAGGTAAAAAATTCTGGGAAGAAATTAAATCAAATTGACGTGTGACTTCATTTTCAATTGGACTCACAAAATTCAAATTTGAGTTATGAACACTCTCAAACTGCTGAGCAAGTCTTTGAGCCTTTTGTTCATTGGATACAAGAAAACGTTCACCATCTATTAAAACTGGAATAGGCTTTGAAGGTTTCTTAAGAATCTTCGACAGCTTCCAAAATGGTTTTGAATATGGTTTCAATTTTTCAACTTTAGTCTCAAAATTTTGATTTCTCAGAAGAGTAAATCTATGTTTAATCTCTTTCTGTAAATCTTTATAAATAGTTTTAAAAACAGGGTCACGAGAACGTTGATATTGACGTCTGCGGACATTTTTCAAACGAATTAGAAGTTGAAGATTTTCGTCAATTATTGGTGAATCAAATTTCACTTGAGCCTTTGGAACAGAATAGTTCCTGGCATCAACAATTGCACATTTTAATGCGTCCAAAGCGGAATCAATATTCACTTCGTTTTGCAAATCAAGCTCATTATTGAAATTTCTCTCAATATGAGTTTTGTATCTTTCCCAATTAGCCTTGTTATAATGAAAAACAGAGCTCATAGGGTTTAAAACTGATTCATGTGATAAAGAAAAAGTTATTGGAAGATGATCAGAATCAAAGTCAGCATGTGTGATCAAATCACTACATACATGACTTTGATCTGTAAGCACCAAATCAATTGTTGAAGGGTTTCTTACAGAAGAAAAGCATGTAGGACTATTCGGAGACAAAATAGAATAGTACCCTGAAGAACAATCGTTGAATAAAATTTTGCCATTGGAATTACTTTGAGAATTATTCCATGAACGATGTTTAGCGTTAAAATCGCCGATTATGAAAAATTTCGAACGATTTCTGGTGAGTTTTTGTAAATCACCTTTAAAATAATTGTTTCAGTAATAATTTTGATTTTTGATTTTTTTTGTGAATTTTGATTTTGCCTGCAACATGGCGTTCATAAGATCGAACATTGCCTGTTGCAAAAAAGAAAGTTTACCTGCCGTAATAGGCCCCAGGCAGTTGACATTAGAAAAATATTTTCGGCAGCAATATTAGCTGGAGTGATAGGTGTACAATTATTTTCTAGCCTGTTTTGCTTACCCATATTAACGGTCATTTTCGAACTAGCAACACTAGGCGGTATAATGTTCGAACTACCTGTAACCTGTGCATAAGTTAAACGGGTATGCAAAGGAGTAGGTAAACTATGCGTCACTGGTACGCTTGGAGAATTTTGTTTTGAAGTTGGTTTTAATTGAGAAATTGAATTTTGTTTACCTTGCCTTGCCTTAACAATTGCTAAACGGACTGGGCATTGATAAAAATTTGACATATGGTTGCCGTTACAATTCGCACAGCGAAAATTTTTACTCTCTTTCACAGGACATGTGTCCTTTTTGTGAGAAGAGTCTCCACAATTAAGACATTTTTGGTCCATGTTACAGAATTTGGAACCATGGCCATAACGTTGGCAAGTACGGCATTGGGTGATATGCTTTTCACCTCCGCCATACTTCCTATAAGTTTCCACCTTTACACGCACATTATACAAAGCATGTGCTTTTTCAAAAAATTTTAAGTTGTTAACCTCATTGCGGTTAAAATGAATTAAATAATTAACAAGGGAAATTCCAGTTCTCTGACTGTTTTCGCCTCGTGATTTTTGTTTCATTAGAATTACTTGGGTAGGGGCTATGCCAAGTAATTCTGTTAAAGTAAGTTTGATCTCATCAACGGTTTGATCGTTGGTGAGACCTTTCAAGACAACCTTAAACGGCTTGGTGTTCTTGGTGTCATATGTAAAAAATTTGTACATCTTGTCAGTTAAATACTGAACAAGACGATCACGACCCTTTACTGAGTCGGCTAATAAGCGGCATTCACCTCTACGGCCAATTTGATAGGTAACTTTAACGTCAGAAACAAACGTTGAAAGTTCCTTTTTGAATATATTAAATTCAGAAGAAATAGTTACCACAATAGGTTGAACTTTCTCCTTTTTTAAAGATTTTATATTTTGTATAGTTTCATTATTAATAACTTCCATTTCACCAGCTTCTTGCTCAGGCAAAATATCAATAGGATTGTCACTACAGACACTCGATGTGTCAGAAAGAGATGCCTCTCTTTTCCTCCCCGCAGCGATGCGAGGTTTCTTTTTTCGTCCAGCCATTTCAGGTGATACGAAAAAAGTTAAAACAAATGTTAAATTCAAAAGTAGGTAGTCTTGAGAAAGACTGATGGGAAATAACTTTCAGGTAATCTTTGAAAGACACACTGACAAAACACAAACTTTGAAGCTATAGGCAGTCAAAGACCAGTCCACAAGCAACCGAAAAAACGTCTGATCTGTAGGACAGTTCAAGACGCACTGATATGCTCTCATAATTTCGGCGAAAGTGAGGCGATCATAAAAATAAAAACATCATTCACTTACACCATTTTGATTTTACTCGTCATCTGTTTCGTGTGCTGCTGAAAATTTTTAATACTTTCTATTGGATTTTGTTGTTAGAATAGGAAATAAAATCTGAAATGTTTTCCGGGGTGGAGATGCTTCTAGGTACGTATTATTGTGGAAGTTTGTTTTGTCTTGCAGTATCTTTAAAATAATAAAGTTAATAGTAATTTATTGACATTTCTCGCTAAACATGTGAAAAGGGCCCATGTGCCATATGTAAACAAGCCACAATTTCACGTTTTTCAATGAATACAAGCTTAATCTACTCGTACAAATAAGATTTTTTGATAAGAAGTGAATTCTTTTATCAATAAATCTCATTGGTAAGAGCAGATTTCGCTTGTATTGATCAAAAAACGAGAAAATTTGGCTTGTTTACATATGGCACATGGGCCCTTTTCACATGTTTGGCGAGATTTATTATTGTTAACTAGATGCAGCCACCCAAATGGAAAAGAGATGTCTGCCGGATAGTGATCCGAAAAGTGAACGGAGTTTCGAATTGGATGTAAGGAAGTCGAGAAATCAAAAAAGGTGCAATGATCACCAGTATGCCAAGCAACCGGAATCGTCATTTGTGCACACCGGAGCTAATGTGATGTATACTACCTTCCCCTTTGGATCAACATCAAATTCGGGCATTGTAAAACGGTTTCCGTTTTCCGACATTTCCAGTGAGTATTGCCTTGCTGCATATATTCTACCGAAGAAGAATGAGGCTGAGGAACCAATTAAGTTAACTGATATAATGGTTTTCCGCTATTCGACGAGCAGTCCTGGAATTGTTTTGTACCAACATGATGTGGGAGAAACTTCATTTAAACGAACAAATATCATCTCTTGTGCAGATCCAATGCCGATTGGGATTGATTTAATTGAACTTCACAACATTGAAGATGGGCTCATCATTCTACCGGATGCAAAATTGGCAGACTTGAAAGCATTATTACCGTATATAAAAAACAAGAGCTATTATCAAACATTCCTAAAGACGCTAGTACCAGCCAAACGTGGCAGAAAGAAAAAGTCAAATCAAATAGATCATTTTGAAAACGATATGGATCCGCCGGAATGTGATGGCGAACCGATAGCTGATTACTGGTTAAAATGAAGGTAATTATATATCCCTTGCCTGAAACGTAAAAATTCAAACAGTGTTTATCATTGATAAACCGCTCGAATTGATTTTTTTTTCTGTCTGTTTCCAGATATCGTCGTCGTTCCAGATCACGAGTTTCACGTTTATTCCCGTTTTACGATATTGTCGTAAACAATTTAGCATTGCAAAAAGCTGCTATTTCAAAAGCGAGTTATTCATTAACTTCGCGCCGATTGTTTACAATGTTTGCTAGTCTGCACTCTGCACATAGGCATCGAAATGTTTAATGAAATAGCAGAGAAAACGCCTTCAATTTAAGTCTAAGTAAAAATACTTTATTTTGATAACATGCACGTAGTCCCAATGTATTGGAAAATTAATTTCCATCTGTTTGCATTTTTTAATTGGTACACTTATTGAACTAAATGCATCATATAAATAAAAATAACTTTCCTTTTTTACTTTATTTCTTAAGCACATTTCTTAAAATGAAAACGCCGTCTTTAAATGCAGGATGCCGTCAATGATTTTGCAATAATCATTACCCATTCCTTCGTTCAAAACAAAATATGAGTCCTATGCGTTAGCTTGATGTTTTACTCGACGTAAGTTAATTTCAACGACCAATTTTTTGTAAACTAATTTATTAACACAAGTAGGTGTGGAAGTTAATGATCTACCTTCAATGGAAAAAGTAAAATCATTCGAACAGTTCTGAATGGTATTATAACAAAACTCTTTGTAGTAGATTGCAGAAAATTCACGGAGGGTGCTTAGCATAAAGAATTTCTGAAACATGTTAGGTATAAAAATAATTGTATTCACACAATACAGTAGTTCTATCTTTAAACACAGTGCATTAATTGAAAAAAACCTTACTTAGTAGCGTTAGGCAAAATACCGATAAAGATCGTTTGTGTTAAATCCAAATTTCACTAAACATTATCGGTAGATTCCTTCTTAAGTTCATTATTCAGTTGGTGGCCGTCTTCGGCTCGTGTTGTTTGCATCTCCTTGCTGTACGTCCGCCCGTGCTTCGAGAAACATACACAATATTTAAGCTTTTCAGTACAGTGACGGCATCTGATAAAAAGAAATTAACCTCAGTTAGATAATCATGCGAACAACTTTTACGAATTGGTCAGAATATCCGAATGTTTCAGCCGATGCTCCAAAGGCGTTTGCTCCCGCACGAAAGCCAGTCCACAAATTTCGCACGCTTACGGACGATCCTTGCTGTGTGCTGCACACGCGCCAGTGTCATTCCGGGTACTTGATGGGGCTTGCATGCATCCGAAAGTTTGAACGACATTGATTAAACGATGTAATTACATCGACGTATATGACATCATGATTTTCAATATGACACAACATTTTGACGTAAATAACACACGCTCAGACGCATGTAAAGCGCTACCTGACATTATGACTTATGAAAACAACGTATTTACCTCTGAAAGAAGCAAAACGTTGCATAGTTTATTTTTGCTAAAAATTCATTCATTTTCAAATAAAATTAGAATCTGCAAGATAGTAACGTTGAACATTAGTTTAAGGTATCGTTTAACAGTGTCCACTTGAATGAATACTGTTTCGTTCTCAAATAGGATTTAAAATATTGAGAGAAAATTTTCAAAGTAGATTCTCTCAGTTCGATGCAAATGTTAGATTGGTCCATTGAAAAATTACGCGAGATTTACTGAAAACCAGTAATCGATTCAGTGATTCGGGAAAATACAGCAAAACTATTTGCTGAACAGAAAACAGTAAATGAATGTTTGCTGGAATCCAGCAAAAGAATTGATACGTCAAAAAATTTACGTCAAGCTGTCATTAGTAAAACGCGCCAAACCGCTGTGCAGCTGGTACGGGATCATCACTCAGCTCCTGATAGCGAATATGGGACCATAGCTAAGTCCTTGTTGGGCTAGATGAACTTCAAAGTTGAAATGATAATCATACATCTCTAGTTCAACAGTAATTTGCCTATGATCCGATGGGCGGATGGAATCTGGTGTTTGACGGAAACATGGTTCCCTTGAACTAACTGGTTAACCAGCAAATTGATTTATGCTTTGCTGAATGAACAGCAAATTGTCATAGCTGACAACCAGCAAGTTGTATATTGTTTTACTGAACATGCAGCAAACTACGTGTCACTTTTATGCAATTGAGCATTACTGAATAATTAGCAAATTTCATTTTGCTGAACAGATTGCTGGAAGCACAGCACACCAAAAATCAGCAAAATTTTGGTGGTTTCCAGCAATGAAAATTTGATGTGCCGACTTTTTGTTGTTTTTCTGGTATCTATCCGCATTCTCTAGAGCAGCATGAATCAAATGACTTCACAAACAAATACATACAGGTAATGCAGAAATTCTGAGATTTGGCAAACAAATGAATTAAACAACTTATATCTTCAAGATTTGTATTCACTGGTCCAATGGGCTGTGAAGCTCCCGTCTTATTTGTATAAATTATTGACACACTTCCATATTAATTGATGAGAAAGTTGATGACATAAAAAAGTTAGATATGTCAGCGAAAATAAGATAGTGAAGTCTACCGCCGAATTTTTCTAACTAATAAATATTAAGAGTTTTGCCCAAAACTGAACGCGATCTAATCCAAACACCGCGCTTGAATCAAAGGCCGCGCTGAGTTGCCAGGTGTATGCTGTTTTTAATTGCATCAACCTTCATTGTTAAAAATCGGAAAAATCCTTGAAGAAATCACTGCTGGAGACAGTGGAGACTAAAAAGGATTACTAATCACCAGAGGAAAATCTATTGGATCATATACTCACTTTGTTGTTTCTGTTTTAAGCATTATGATGTCAATCTATATTAGAGTAATCTGTAAAAATGGCATCCCTGACGCCGCATTCAGTGTGCTGCCAGAATCGAAGTTTGTTTTGATTTTGGAAAGGGTTGCCAAGACAGGTAGATTTAATTTTGGCTGTTGCTTACAGTGTCCCGAGGAAAATAAAATCGATTCGGCAACCGAGAAGGGCATTTGGTTTCAGAGTTTCGGTTTATAGCGCGGCGAATAAGTTTCAGTGAAACTCACAATAACATGGCGCGATGTCAGCTAGCTGGTCCGTATGCATAAAAGGATATCGATATAAATATCGCGGTTTTCAGTATCGATACGGGCGAGTATCGGACGCTTGTGCATCGATCTAAAAAATCGAAATATCGTTTCAAAAGTATCGATATTTTCGATACCGATTCAATATCGCCCATTGCTAGTTGAAGCTGACAAATTTTAGGGCATCTTCAGCGGTGGTCTATTTTTGAAACAACTTTATACTAGATTTACACCAGCGAAACCAGAATAGAACCAGTTAATATAGACCAACTTTTCGTTCTCCACACCGGTGTTGTATATCTTGTTGTTTTAAACCGCTGACATCTGTCACACTGTCAACAATTCAATAGCCCATGCTATCAGTTATTGAGACTTGTTATATTAAAAAACACTCAATATTTAATAAACGGAAATTCGATAATTTTTACGCACATTAAACAATTACTTTGGCAAGACACTTTATATCCACAAGACTTCATGGATTCGACGGTTCGACCCGAGCGTCAGTGACATTTCTCAGCATGGATTGGTGTGATCGAATGCTACAAATAGGGTTACGGAGGATAGCGAAAAATATTTGATCGCGTAGGTGTTCATCTTCCGTTTTCGTCCCATCAATCTTTCAAAATCTTGCAGTTCCTAAAACTTGGTTTGGGTTTTGAGGATATTGGGTGGCATTGCGCAGCTTGATTCGAACAATTTTCGCTATTTTCGAGTAGGTCACATACTGCCAGTTATACTTCAAGCTTAAAAGGAGCAGTCATTGTCATTTGTCCTGCGGCTCATCTAACCCGCAAAGTCAAGAAATACGAAAAACGAAACATAACGCCCCCCAGCGATCATTTGGTTTTGTTCCAGTTGCTCGAAACAAAATGCTCAATGTCACCCCAGCATTTTGAATGTTTTCAGTTCAGTGTCTTCGAGGAATATTTTTCTGGCCTCTTAAGTTCTCCTCTAGCCCCAATACAATTAAGGCGAATAGCCAACATATTTGTCACCCTGGTGGTTGTAAACCAAGTAGTTGAGCCTACGGTTATGGTCTGCCAGAATTCTCCCTTTTACTGCTCGGTTTCCTTGAAGCCAACAACGACAAACCTGTTCGTTTTCTTCTTCAGAAAAGCCACAAAAATGAATTGAGAATTTTTCAAAAAAAATCTTTGTTCTGTTTATTCCCCAACACTCGCTTTTGCTTATATGAAAATAGCTAGAAATGAGGTATTCAATTAAAATATGACATTTTACCCTCCTATTGGTAGCGTACAAAGGGTTTTAGAACGTTCTATTTCTTGTTCCAAAAAGTGACAAAAATAGACCCAAACGTATACCAGTTTCAAATTTTTTCAATTAAGATCTGGTTTAAAAAAAAATTTACACCACCGTTGCAGCAGTGAGTTTGAGTTTGTTCCAAAAAAATAGAACAAAACAACGATTTGGACCACCGCTGAAGATGCCCTTACAGTGCGCTTCGGGCAGCACGGCAGGTCAAAACTGGGTCAAAATCGAGCGAATAAAGAAGGGTTTCACACTTAGATTTTATTGCCGAGAACTCAACAGCTGATAAATTCAGCGAAATGTTCTACAAGTTTTCGGCAGAATTTTCAAGAACTTCGGCAAACGAAACGTCAATACTTTCTGGTTTACAGTAAATCGATATATTTGCTGAATGTTCGTCGAAATATATATTTCTGACATTCTTTAAAAACCGAGTTTGCCGAGATAAATTAAGTGTGTTTGACAGCAGTTAGTGCGCTTCCAGGTCAAAACGAGGTGAGCTGGTGGAATAAAGAAATTCGCTATAAGTAAGTGAAGGTTCAATACTGTGGACACAATTTTGTTTTGGTTGCGGTAAATAAAAGCAAAAAGGAATTTGAATGAAATGCCAAGCGTTTGGTTTTAAAACCTACTGTGGTTCCGGTCCGGGCATTAAATTTTATCCATTTCCCAAGGATGCAGAAGCTTATTGTCAGTTGCTAAAAATATGCGTGAATCTGAGAAAGATATTCAAAATTTGAATATCCCACGCAATAGTCGAATATGCAGGGACGATATTTTTTATTATTATGTTATTACAACAAACAACTACATTGTAACGTGTAATTCTAGAGCAACATGTCAAAAGGATCTATCTCGGATTTAATAGTTTTGAGAAAATCAACCTCGAAGTTTTAGTTTCCTTTTTTAAATGCTATTTAACAATTGAAACCAATTTTCTATTTTTTTAACGCAGAAATAATTACGAACATGTAAACTTTAATATATTTAAATATTTTCGTTGAAAACCCATCAATATTACTGAAAAAATTAGATGTTTACGAACTGAATTATGAAAAGTCCCTTTAAACTTGTAAAATAGACTTAGACCCTTTTGTTAGATCCAATGTTTGTTTTGATTCTGAGTTAGCTCATTTCAGATGTACCCTTTGGTAGATTGTCATTTTAGTTAGGTTTTTTGAATCCGACTAAACTAAACTGAAATTTTCTTTGAAAAAACCGAAACAGTTTTATACCGAGTAGTTTTCAGTGAAAATTGTATCGATCAAGTTATCAAGTGAAACCCCCATGCGAATGTATAATAATTGGTACTATAGTTGGCTTCTACGATGAGTGATAATTGAAATGGTAGGTTTTTTATTCAATAATATGAACTGTGTAGGAATCTGACTCTATCCTATAAATTTCAGCATCTTGAAATGTGAAACCCGTTAGTGTCATTCTCTACAAATCCTAGGATTTAAAGGACCAGAATTTAGAAAAGACTGTAGAGAGCGGTTTTCACGGAACAGAAGGTTGTATTTGTGCTGAGAGTTGGAAATGGATTGAATTGTTCATGTTTCACTAATAATATAAGTACGGGTGAAAGAGAAGACGCTCTGCTTTACGTGCAGTACAGTGAAAAGTGTAACGAGTACAGTTCAAACTGGTTCAAATAGAAAAAGTGGTGATCAAGGTGTTAGGAACTAAAACAGTGGCATATCATAAGTTTTTTATTCAAAATTTGTTTTTGTAAGGACAAGAGTGTTTAATCATTTAATAAACATTTATTGCTCTGTGTTTTGTTTACATTTCTCTGTGAATTTTCCATAACATGTAACAAGAAATAAAATGTAAGAAAATCATGGAATGATACCTAACTATGTTGGACATTCATCAATAACTGTTTCCATTTCCAGATACTCCACAGGCCAGTCTTCCTCTGCATCAAAATCAGCATCGAAGTGGTCTTGCCCGTTATGTTTTCTTTTCCTGCCTCGTTTTGGAACCACAAGATGTTTAAGCATTGTTCCATAATACTGCTTGTTGTTGATGAAAGGAATTAACTTCTTGAGGTCCTCTAACTTCTCTTGAGGTAGTGGAATTGGTTCGTTTTCTATTGGGACTAGCACAGGGAGAGGCAACTGTTTGTTACCAAACAATTTCTCCTCACCCAAAGAGAAACTTGAAAAATTTTTTTGATCATGATCCATTTTGTAGAAAATAACGCCGGAATAAGAGGTGCGGTACTCGAATTGCATGATTTTTTGGAATTTGATTGGCTGTCCAGATGAATTATACTTCGGTCGCATGTATCGTTCTTCAAGTAATTTCAAGGCGAGAAAATCGCATTGTTCCAATTCCTTAACATCAAACGCGATTTTTCTCCTGATCTGCGATATAAAGACAGCCCAATATTTTGGGGTCTCAATATCCATGGTACTTAGTTTCTTGGCTCGTTCGATTGCGGCGTGTACCGAATCCACTTCCATGTGGCTATGGCCACTAACCATAAAAGTATGCCGAATCGTCATCTCACGGTTAGCTCGTATGCATTCCTCTACAAAGTATGCTGTCATCATGCAGATCGTAAAATTATGATTTTGGCCGGCGCATCTGTCCAGGAGTACAATGTTTTAATTATAGAGATAGGAGATACTAGAGCAGATCGGTATGTGGAAACAGGTGGGAAGTTGGGCTTGAAGAGCAGTATCACAGAGAACAGACATTCATGTTCATTAAAAAAAAAAAGAAAAACCTGTGAAAAAGTTGCACTGCATGAATACTGCCGTATCGATATTTTATCGCTATCAGTGCTTGGTTTGTCATTGACACGAGCGCCACATAGCGGGAGCATTACCACTTACGGTTAAACGACGGTTGCAAGTTTTTACACATCCTTTGAAAATAAGATGAACGTCTGTTCTCTGTGGTAGTAGGCTCGATAGTTAATTGATGTCCCAGATATTATGAATAAATTTACAATTACCTGTCAGAATATAAATTGATAACTCGAACTTTTAAGAAAGATTCATCGGTTAGTAGGAACCGCAGGTTCTGTAAAAGGCACGAGCCAATTTCCTGTTACCCTCTGCGAGCGATTGACTCATTCCACAAGTAACACCGTGCAGAGTTTCGGCTCAAAAACAGTCATATTTAGAGTATAGAGCTGCCGGCTGTAAAATGCCTGACCACATTGGAGATGAGGCGTTGGCAGACATTTTTGTAGATCGAATGAAGCGGTATAGATAGTTTGATCTTTCTTAGCATCCTGAACATCCTTTTTCTTCGCTGCATACACACGTTGTGCCTGTTCTTGATGTGCACGTTGGGCGGCTCTATGAGTTCCTAGCTCATCTGTACCAGCATGCTGCTTAATAAGTATGTTAATCTTATCGCATTCGCAGCAAGTATCTGCTTTCGGCTTGCGGAAGCTCATATTAAATGTTTTAAATATGAGACGGAAACTGTTATAGTGAACAGGATGCATACCATCGGTAGTACATTTGGATTTGTACATTGCGTACATTTTTGTCACATTCAAGTCACTCGACAAATACAATTTCGATTACTTCTTCCTATTGTAGTGGGAAGTGTAAGCCGGATACGACAGAATATGGCTTTCAATGTATTGTTTCGCTTCAATGCCAATTGGATTTCTGTTGCAATTTTCTACGCGCTTGTCGTCGGCGCTGATCCCTAAACCGTCCAGTTTTTTGACAGTGATGCATCGCATTTTTTTGGATGTAATATCCAAGGTTCCCAAAATCATTGCCTTGCAAACTCGAACCATGCCGCCGACTCCAGGAAGAAAATATCGCACTGAGTACTCCCTTTGTGAATTAATTACCTAGAAGAAAGCAAAACAAAAACCCGCTTTAATCCATCCATAGGCGTATATGTACTAATCTTTCCCTCAACTCAAAGAAGTTTTTGAAGTGAAAAGATACCCACATTGATGTGTTTTGTATCGTTTTGGGCTTATAATGTATAGGCCCAAAAATCACCTTACAAGTAACAACGAGTTGCCGTACCTTAAGTGACTAGCAAAAGAAGAAAAATTTCGTACTCACTGTGCGACCAGTCACGTGCGATACTGCCATGTGAGAACTAAGAAACTGGTTTTGTCCGGAAATAGAAAGCATCAAAAAGTTCTTCAAAATTTTCTGTCGTATATCTTCTGGGTATTGATCTCCACAACGAAGCTTCGAACAGGAGCATGCCTTCTTTAAGCTACGTGCTGGAACTGTAATACCATTGTAACGATTATATTGTAGACCCTTTTCTTTTTGAATCTTGTTTTCCATTCTTTTGCGGTATGACGATTTTGGACGATTTACGACGTTTTCTTTTTTCAATTCTTCGAAACCTGGATCCATTACTGCAGAAGTTGAACCTATTAGTTGAATTTATGGTCAATAATAAGAAATTAAAACACTTAAACAGAAATTACCGGCTTCATGAGCAACACGTTCATCGGCATGTTCGTTGGTAAACTCATCTTTGTCCCCAATAAAAGCATCATTGAAATATGCGAATTCGTTCAACATCGTAGCATCACCGACATTGTCAGGGTCATGGTCGTAGTCGTTTTCATCGTCGCTTCCGGAATTGAAGTATTCATCTATCATTTGCCGAGCTTCATTGCTTGTTTCCGTTGATTCGTGAAAAGACATATCACTATGGACAGCCTTGAACTTTTTGGACGATGTACCTGGTTGACATTGATTATTGACAACTGGAAGCTGCTCTTGATCCATCGGTGTATAGGCGGCCTGCAGGGAGCGTGCTGGAAAGCCTGTTTGAAGTTCATTGTTTTTCATGTCTAGCGGAGAAAGAGGACTACGAAGATAAACGTCGCTTATAGGTGGATGGAACACAGACTGTGCAGATGCGCTTCTACTCGTTGTAGCTAGATTTAACGGAACACAGGCATTACCTCTGACAGGTTCAGTTTTCTCGCTGCGATTAACGGGAGCTAAATTCAAAGGGATATCAATCATACAGGGCTCATTGCTCCTGTACGATAGATTGCCACTTGGTGGCGATTCTTCCATACGAAGACAAATCTAGCGCTGATAATGTTGCCGGATTCCTTGATTCCCTTATTGGTGTTGAAGCGACTATATTGGTGAAAGAAAGGTATGCTCGACAACTTGTGTTCCAGGAACAACTTTCTGACATTGAGAAGCCAGTGGGCACTTCCTCATAGTTCACTACAGTCGGAGTTTCACAAATAACCCCTATTTCAGCATTTCTGTTCTCATTCATGATGAGTTCTGCTGCCTCTAAAATACAAAAATATTTATCTTAATTCAAACATAACCTCAGCTTATATTCACCTAACAACATATGCAGTCCTACATTACATTCGTCATTGTACTCCATTGTCAAAAAAAGCAAAAATCTTCTTAAATGCTACGAATGCTCGCTCTACTAGCACTAGCCAACAGCTATTGTGAAATATAAAAACAAATTATAAATTTTTGCAAGCAAACTTCCTATTAATTCAGCTGTGAACGAGGGTGTAATCAAAACAACAAGTGATTTACAAAAAAGGGTCTAACTGTTTAACAATCCAATTGTCAGTTAGACTCTTTTGAACAGAAAAGGTCTAACTGAAATGATCAGTGCTGCTAGTTAGACCCATTCTTAATATTTGTCTGGACAAATTTTCTTAGTGTTTATAACTTTTTTTTTTGTAAATAGTATGTGAAGCTACATGAGTTTACAAACAAAATACATAAAAAAAGTTCAAAAACCAAAACCAAAAAAAAAACAATCATTTTGCACTCAGATTTCAATGCTTACACAGGTCAAATGCCAAAACACGTTATGATACCGTGGATTCCAATAAAAATCGATATGGGTCGACATAATAGAATGATTAGGTTTGTTTATTGACATTCATGTGTAAAGAGCATTAGGGATTAGCGTGCGATTTATTTTCAGTGTAACTAGTTTCGAGGTACGATGCTGTCCTAACAATCCAGTCGTCGTATGTTCTCGGGGGAGACTGTTGGTGTCAGCAAGATCGTAGCGCCTAGCCCCGCAATTGTATACTAACAGTTGGATGCGAAATCCGTGTATAATAAACAGAAGGTCGAGTTCCGATACGGAATGTAGCTCCAAGGCTTTGCTTTTGGTTTGCTTTGCTTTTGAAACAGGAATTGAGTGTTTTGCCGAGTATTTTTAATTGTGTTCTATTAAAAAATATCATCAAAAAATTTATTTTGTTTCGGATAAAGTCTGGAGAAGTGAGAAAAACAAGAAGAAAAAGTTTGACAATAGAAGTATGATGATGTAAATATAGACGAAATTTTTTTGTATTGTTTGTAGGGTTCGTAATAGAGCACTACCTTGTATTAGGGCATCCTTAACAGTGCGGTACCATTTAAGTTGTTATGACGGCTGTGTACAGCGCGGCTATTTTGCTCACTCACCCGTTTTCACACCGGTCGTTGCTATCGTTTCAGTTTGACGTTTCATCCAGTAGAAACCTTTAGCAGCGCAGTTATCGGGTTGCTAAATTTGAGAGCGCGATGCTTCCCGGAAGCTCGGATACTATTTCTCTAGTGCGTTTAGCAGCGATCGGTACGGTGTGAAGTGATGATAGAGCGCTGCCAAACGGGATATAGAAGCGTACCGTTAAGGATGCCCTTACATGTACTTTGTCGACTCTTATAATATTGTCTTTTCACACAAAAGTTAGAATGCAGGGTATTTTCAAGAAAAAGAAGAAGCAACACCCGCAACAAGGGAACCTATACATTAGAGAAATGACAAGACACTCACCGTTAAGGCAACTGTCAACATCAAAACGGATAACGGCAATGCAAAATTATACAGATCGCCCGTTTTGATGTTGACAGCTGCCTTAACGGTGAGTGTCTCGGCGTCTCTCTGGTGTATAGGCTGACTACCCGCAACGGACAGACATCTCAAACACTGATAAAAAAGTTCTGTAAGGAATAGCACTCGATACACGTTCAACTGTGGATAGTGAAATGTTCGTGATTAAAATACAAAAATATCCGAATAAGTTTTATTCTCTACACCTCATTAGTTAATTATTGTCTTTTTATTTATTTCTTAGGTTTTCGTTGGTCTTGATCGAGCCAGTGCTGATAAAAGTCATTTTCCCCAGCAAAATTCTTCGAAAATTACAGCCAATCATTTTCAATTTTCACTTCCAATGATCGCAGCACTCTCTCAGATACACTAGATTTTCGTCCTAGTAACGTGCTGTTATACTCAGATGAAATAGATCGCGCGCATCGTTCACGGTTACGGAATAAAATTTGACGACAAATCCAACCAAATGATCTTCACTTAAAAGCGAAAAAGAAAAACCGTCCACTCAACCAAAATGAACCTCACCGAAACACTTTTTCACTGACACTGACCAGTGCCTTGACAATCTTCGTTAACTGATAAACTGATTTTGATGGAAGCAAGACATTCCATCGCATGAAATATAATGAGGTGTTTTGACAGTTCACTTCCATGCAAAAAGCGGGAAGGGAGAACTCTGAAAGGATTGTAAAAAATATAACGTTTATGGATGCTTTTTTTCACTTTCACTCAAGAGTGTCAACAAATATCAACCCTGGATCGAGCAAAGAATATCATATTCATCATCAAAGGCATGTACGATTGATTGCCATCAGCGATAAGCACCATTTCGCGTATTTTTAGATCGGTTAGTGAACATGAACATGAGGGCTCAGAAGCTTCGGTTTTTCGAAAAATGTCCTCACGGGTAAAAATAATTTAAAGCTGATAGAGTTTCCCAGCTGGAAAAAATATAATTTTTTTTTAACACAAAAGATCAAAATAATGGTCTCAGTGGTCCAAATCTTACAGAAAAAACACTAGATTTTAACGTTTATTGCATCTCTAAGAAATTTGGCATCACAAATTTTTTGCTATCGAACATTTTTTCATTGGTAAAAAAATTAAATTTTACCCGCACGACTTCCTGATGTCCGATTGTGCTGAAATTTGAAATAGTGACTTCTTTCGAGAAGACGAAACTTTTGAGCCGTACCTCTAAATCTCTGAACGAAATTCAGAGGTCTTTTTCCCGTATATCTCATGTAACAAACGACTAGCTCAGGGGTTACATGGACCCTAGGGTCGGCTTTCCACCGCTATTTGAGGAGGACTTACGACCGATAACTCACCTGCTCACAGAGTGGACAAAACCGAAACTCATGCAAGACATACAAGGCTCAGGCGTAGAAACAGTATACAATGCAAATCATTTTAAACTACTTTTATTTAACCGGTATTCAGATTAGAGTGTGACGTTGCAGCCGTCAGGAACTGATGACTGGAACATGCAGACGCGAGAGAGAGAGAGAGAGAGTGACACGGAAGAACATACCTTCAGCGGATTTCTATGTGATGAACAGAGCTATAAAACAATGGCCGTCGCCTCGTTGACTGGTGTAGCTTTCGCTCTATCCACCGTGCTCGCAGACAAGGGGGTAACCCATCGGTTTGGGCCTCAAAGAGCGGGGGCCAGGCTAAACCAGCCCTCTTCGGGCCTTATCCTTACGAACGTTCGTTCCACCCTTCACCTACGTGTGTCGCGACGATAGCGTGACTCGCCGGACACCAGCACCTCCGCCAGGGATGACCAAATTCGGACTTCCCAATCCCCGATCGGTTTCAATCATCCTTCTCTCAACCTCTCCTTTCCTTTCCTCAACCTTTCCGTCTTCCTCTCCCTCTTCGCCAGATAAAAGGATACAGTCGTGCTCACCCCTTTGGCATCACGCCATGCTTCAAGGGCTAACATCTCAACATATGTAAAAACGAGACAGCATATCAACGCTTCTTTTCATACATCTTTATCTTACTGCTGACAGCGGGCACAAACTAATTTGAGCCCAGGACATGAGTTCATTGTCATTCACTGTTACTCGGTATAGGGATGCCAAAGGCTCGGTCGTGCTCGAGCGTAAGTTCACCAGTCCACTGCACTGAAACTGCCTCGAGATGTTAGTAGTGATTGGGTGGCAGGGTTGAATAAATTTAATGCGGTTCTTAGCCGTCTTTTTTATGGTCTGTACAATATAAATGATATTTATGATCGACTTCATGCACAGTCTTTGACAATAAACATTTGGGCTGGGTGACTAATTACACTGTTGGAAAATTTAGGGTTAATTCTAAACCAACTTAAATCTAAACAATAATTTTGGGAGCCTTGATTTATCTACACTAACAAAAAGAAACGTTTAACAATAATCTACAGAAAAACTCACAAAACGTATAGCATGCATGTGTTATAAGTTTATTGTTCCGATTTCATCGGTAACAATCATCCCTCCGTCAGGGAAAAATTACTGAGCAAGCTTATAGCGTGCCTCAGGAATTTTTCAGTATCCTGTGAAACTTGAGTTCAGCCCTGACCGAATCAATGTTATAAGTACGGTAATAGCTCGGAATGTTCGTGATCTATATCTTTCGTGGAAACGCAGCTCTGGTAATTCACCTTGAAAATCTTTCATGGTCGACTCATCGCCGGTCGGAACACTTAATTACTATCCATTCATATTCAGGGTTCGAGAAACATTTTATCTTCCTCGATCTCGCCTACTATTTTTCCCTAATATCCTTTTTGTACCTATCCTATGATGAACTAGCCACACTTCCCAAGGAACAATTATTGTTGCCCAAACATTTACTCAATCAGTTTTATTAGGCTACTGTTGAATAACAACCGAAATGGAAAATAAAGAACTTCTGTTCGATGATTGTTCAGTTAAATTTGGAGAAATTATCCGACACAAAGTTGTTTAGGAACGATGAAGAGGGTTTTAAACAACAACAGCAGAATATTTAATTCAACACTTGTTAAACCAGCGTTGAACAGATGCATCGGAAAACATTTTTTAGGCTACTGTTCTGCATGTGTTCGATCTGCCGAATTAAATATTTATTAAACATCTGTTAAACCGTTGCTCGATTTTTGGAATGCTCTTATTAAACACTTGTTTAATAATAATGTTTGCAAATGTTTATTCCACGCATAAGAGCACACTTATGCTGCTCACGCTGAATAGAAGCGAGGAAAAAAAGTTTGATCGACAATAATTAAGCTCTTTTAGCACAAATAAAATGCAAAAAAAAGTTCGTATTTTTTTATTATAATAATTATTATTAGCTTTGTATTAGTTTTTTACTTATGGAAATACCATGGGTAAATTTTTGATTTATATTAGAAAGCTATACCGACCTTTAAAAACCATCCTTTTTTGGGTTGCTGGTGAGATTCGAACTTGCGGTCCATTGCTTGGCAGTCATCGATTAATGCATCTGGGCTAATTTGTAATATGACGTGTGCTGTGTTTAAAGTTCATATTCTTCTTAACGTTCTGGTCTAATAAACGTTGAACAGGCATTGCATAACTCCTGGAATATATGCTTCTTGCATGCACCTCTAAACAAAGCGCACCGGTTGATTTTACATAATCAGGCATGCCAGACTTTAAGAATAGTCTACAAATCTCGGATTTTAGTGCGTGTGCGGATGTAATCAACTGCCATACCGTGCGGCTGCATTGGTGTTTTTTTTCTTCAATGTTGTTTACAGGAATTTATTATACTCATCACATTAATTTTCAACGTTTCTGTGAAATCTATTGCTCCTTTAATGCTTTTCGTAAATATTTTATTCAATCTTCATTGTTTTCACAGTGTCAATTTTCAAACATAAGCTTGATAAAGAGTAATATGCAAAAGTTACTCAGCAATTAAAGATAAGATGTTGTGAATGAATTAATATTGGGCAAGATTTTGAAAAAAAAAAATCATTTAACTGAATCTATCTATTCTGTTGTTATTAATCGATCCATTGATTTAATCGACTAGTCTGAATCGATCTTTTCTATTTTGTTTAATTTAACCATATTTCTACGCGAAACATGGATTTTCTTGTATATTTTTAAAATTGCGCATAGATTTGTTGTGTCCACCTCCCTGACACCGTAATCCCATTACCTATAGTTTGACAGTACCCCCATTATGACGAACCCCTCGATGCCGAGCCCCAAACAACAATGGCCGCAAAGGGAAGACATCTGACGTGCTCTTCACTCCCGTTCAGTGTTGCCTAATCTATCGATGTCGCTGTTTATAGCAGTGTGAAGCACAGCAGTGTAACATGCCATTTTATTCCCGCGTATACAAAAATGCAGGCCACGAACGTGTCAGGGAGGTGGTTGTGTCTGTTCAGTCTCAGTGTTGTTCCGTGATTTCAGCTCCCAGTGTTATTCCGTTTGGTGCCTCTATTTACCAAGTTTATTAAGTTTACATTGAAATAAATTAAGTTTTCGTGATGCAAGGTAATTATGAATATGAAGTCTGATCAATTAAGTTACTAAGTAAACATCTTTCAACTTAGGGACATTACGGAATTGCGTTGCTCGACTGTTCATCGGCGATCAAGGCGATCAACGAAAAAATCTGCTGCTGCTCCAGATAATTAGTTTGTTTCCATTACTTTGGCAAACGAGTATATTTTAATAATGATAATAGTGAGTATTTTATTACCATCGAACGATTTTTTCAGAATAAAAATACGAACTCTTTTATGCAGATTCTGGGGACGGCGGAAAAGAAAATAAACCATCGATGCTACCAGAAAGCAGCCTTACGGAGAGTGATGTCATCGAGCTGAGAACATTATATTTTTTACGATCTTGCATAAACTTTTATCTATTTTGATATATTTTAAAAGAGAACTGAACAAAGCAGAATAATACGCATAAAAGTTAGAATGTCAGAGTGTATCAAACATGAAAAAAGTTGTAACGAATTACATATACATATACTGCCGCTCTTCGGCAAGTGCAGACAACGTCGATTGAAGTTTTTGATTAATTTTCGGTTATTTTGTGTCGGCATGGCTTGTTCTAGTAAGTATTCGTTAAAAATTGGTAAACCCTTTATAAGGCCGTTGAAACTACGCAAGGAATTGACATAAACTTCAGTAAAACGTATTCCTTACAGGAGGAACAACACATCTGTACCTTTGTTAAAAAATTCGCTATTGAATCAATTGAAAAAATTGGTGGCAATATAGTTGCCACTGCCCGTTAACCCCAAAAACATTGGTGGCAATATAGTTGCCACTGCCCGTTAACCGCACAATGTTGGTGGCAATATAGTTGCCACTGCCCGTTAACCGCACAAACGTTGGTGGCAATATAGTTGCCACTGCCCGTTAACCCCAAAAACAATGGAAGCAATTTTTTGCAGCTGCATTGTAAGTTTTGCTTTATTGTAATTATAAAAAATGAAACATCAAAGTAACTAGAATGTAACAGTAAAACTCTATTCATTTTGCATGGAAAAGATCGAAATAAAGAATTATTCAAGTGGTATCCTGAAAAATAATTAGGAAGAAATTTGTCGTCCAATACACCATGTATTTCAACAAAATACTGCATAATTTAACACAGTAGGCCCTAAGTAGAAAGTTTCTGGTGAAAAACTCACCAGTTTGTTGGATTTTCACCAAATTAAAAATTAATTTCCTGAAGACGTTTTGAAATCGCGGTTTGTTTACATGAAAATGAATCTTAAAGGAATATTGTACACTTTTAGCAGTCCTAGAATAAACTGAAATGTTCTAAGACACCTTGAGAAGTCTTTGGTTAAGCCAAATTTAAAAACAATATTCTTAGTGCAGCGAAATAAATATATTTTGTTGGTGGCAATATAGTTGCCACTGCCTTATAAAGGGTTAAATTGAGTATGTTCAATTCAATGGGCCTAGAAAATTACATAAAATATATTTTTCTATTAATATGACAGCAATGTGACTGACATACAGCATGACATATGCGACTGACATGCGAATAATTTTCGATCTGATCAGCTAATTATTTGATAACCGTCTCGTAACGAAAAGTGTTGCACCAGGTTATCAGGCAACTTCGGCAGCGGTTCTCTTCGGTAGGTTTTCTACGGCCTTCTAATGCAATACCCCTCGAAGAATACTGCTACTGAAATAGTTCGATACCACACTTTTCCCATTGTTTTGTCATAATCATCAATTATTTATTACCCCTTTTCCTGTGTGTTCTGCCATATTGCATCACCAGACATCTAAACTTTGATTTCAACTAACATTTATACTTGAAACTATTAAATATGGTTAGAGATCAGATCGATCATCAATATGCTATACAGTTGGTAGCCGTGCATGCAGTTAATAAGTAATAAGAGATAGATTTCTCCGCGGGAGATGGTTTTTAAAGAAATGTGCAACAAAAGGGAATGGTAGTATAGGTTTGTTTAAAAATTACGTCCACATTTCAGGAAAAAGAGGGAGGTTTTAAACATGTGTGATAAAACGAGTAAGTAGTATGCATAATAGTGCGACATGCAAGTAAATTATTAAATTTATGTAATATGAGTATGATTAGATTTTGTTTCAGAATAAGCATTACCATCGCATAGTATGGTTCAAAAATGGACACTTCAAGACATCAGTGAGACAAACAAAGTTTGATTTTTAAAATTATACGAATAAAGTTTACTATTATACTATTTTTTTATAAACTTGAGATGATTTTAAACACATTTCCACAAAAAAACAAAAACATCAAAAATCGATAAGGAACGGACATACGAAGAACATCAGTACACTACATATACTTTTTAGATAACCTTATTACAAAACTTCTAGTAAGACTATTAGTTTCTAGGTAAAGTATGCTGAAGAGGAATAAAAACAATATCGTTACACTTATACTTAACTGCCACTTATTTACAAAAAATATCACTGATACTGTCCCGGTCAACATTGTTACGAAACATTATATAGATTGTTACGTAACAGTGTTACGATGTTATGTTAGTTTAACGTTAGCTGAAAGTAAGTGGAAGGTTTCTATTTCCCACTTTTTTACATAACTTTGTAACATTACAATGTTACATTGTGGTAACATAACTGTAACATTGTAGTTATATTGAAGCAATGTAACGTTATGTAACATTATTATATCTGTTACGTAACAATACTAATATTGATGTTATGTAACGACATTAATGTAGCTGTTATGTAAATTTGAAGATAATTTCCTGCTATATACCGCGAGCTATTTGTTTATTTGCTATTTACCCTGTAGTGCTTTTTATTTATTTGCTATTTACCCTGCAGTGCTATTTATTTATTTGCTATTTACCCTGTAATGCTATTTATTTATTTGCTATTTACCCTGTAGATCGAGTTGAATATTAAGGAAAAATATAAACATGTTAGGCCAAATCAGTAAACCTTTAGTACCTAATTAAATTAAGTAAACTTTTCGGGCGGTCTAAATAAGTGATTTGAAAATAAAAAACCACTTCTCTGAAAAATCCGCGTGAATTCCGAAAACCGCCTGAATTTTAAAATCCGCGTAAAAGAAAAAAATCGTGTAATAAGACCGTAAATATTCTTTACGCTACACTACTTATTCCCTTGTATATTTTAATTGTTCCTGCGGCCTTGTTTCTCTGCCGACTACCGACTGGCAATGAATATCCATCGTGCGAGGGATAGATCTGAAACCTAAGAGTATTAAAAACGATTTCACTTAGCTGCACAGTTTGATTTGTTTAGGGTGAAGTCCCGGTTAGTAAAAGTTGGCACTCGAGGTGCACCATCAGAACTATCTTGCAACTATTTGCATGTTGCATCACCAGCAGCGATTGGTAATGGGCGCAAGCGAAATGAAAAATGCACTATGCTTAGGATGGGAATAACATCAGTAACTACTTATAGTTATCAGTGAGGAAAAATATCATCTATCATTCATCTAACTATTAGTAAACTTTTTCTTTTGCTGATATTGTTTGCACTTTTTTTTGTAGGAGAGATACTCTAGTCATATAATTTTCACATGGGCGCAACTAAGAAAAATCTTAGGGCTCTATTGTTCTTAATTTTTTATTGGAAAAAATATACAAAGCGGATAACGCTTATTTTTTTTTTAATTGTGTCGTATAGTATCGTAACGAAAAAAAAAACAAATACAAGTAAAAAGATCACTTCAAGCGAAATTGACTCTCCGAACTAATGAGTTGAAAATCTTAACCACAGCCTCAACGCAAAGCTCTTTCAGTAAAGCAAAACAAAATGTTTTTAGTCTCTTGCTGTATTGCTCATTTTAATAACATTAAATCATCGCCAAAAATTGTTTTATTTCGCTTTCGGAAACAAGAGCTTTCAAATGTCGCAAAGAGCGCTCCCGTTTCACACAAGGAATTTTTCAGCTCCCCAGAATTTTCCACAGAATGGTTGTATTTAATATACCGTATTGCATCAAGGTTCGAGCAAATAAGCTATGATGTAACTTCCTGCACTAAGAAATCAACGACAAATGAATTTTCTCATCGATCTTAAGGAGATCGCTACCCCGCCTTCCATTTTGTATGGAGAAGGCGTCGTTACGTCGTGTGTGTATTTGGGCCTTTAAATATTCAGCATGTTGGTTATTTGATTTTCGTTGCAATTAAGTGCTAGTTATATAGATTTAAACATGATTTGTATATGAAAATAACGAGAATTCAGAAAACGGCTTTGATTCAAATTCCGAGCACTAATCACTAACAAATAGAAAGGCAAACGGTCTCAACACTGACTGTTACTTTTTTTTCAACGTCGAAATCAATCCAAAACAAGCGGGACTGCCGTCAGTGATGGAATTAGCTACCGAAAAAGCAGATAATCCGGCTGATATTTGCAGACTATTTGCTGCAAAATTCTCGAGTGTTTTTTTGCGATGAATCTCTTACCACTAGTCAGATATTCGCAGCCGCCAACAAAGTCGCCGTTTCTAGCAGCTCCATCGCCTCGATTAATATTGACGATCGCGCCATTTCTGCCGCTGTCACTAAGTTGAAGCATTCAAACTCACCTGGCCCTGACGGGATCCCCGCCATATTACTAAAAAATGCATTTCCGGACAGTTAACTCCTCTTACGCATCTGTTTCGCCTATCTGTAGCCTTAGGAAGATTCCCCTCTGCTTGGAAACAGGCGTTTATGTTTCCGGTTCATAAGAAAGGCGATCGAAGCAACATAGACAACTACAGAGGAATATCTGCATTGTGTGCTACATCAAAATTGTTCGAGTTAGTGGTCATGGGACCAATATATTCTCATTGCCAGAACGTCATCGTGGAAGAGCAACATGGATTCCTTCCCAAACGTTCCTATGCGACTAACTTAATCTGTTTTACCTCTTCCGGTTTGTCGTTTATAAGTTCACATTCCGAAGTTTCAAACCACGAGAAAAATTGCTCATAATTCAAAGTGACCAGAAGTCCATCGTTTCGAGGAACAGTCCCGCGATTGAACAAGTTGTCCCGCTTAGAAATACGTCCTGCGAAATGTCCTATGATCATCAAAGGGTCCCGCACGCTTTTGAAATGTCCCGCGGTTTCAACAAAATAAAACTAACCGATGTTACATTTTTTCACTGAGATATCGTTCCTCTCTGACAAGTATCATTCTACTCATTATTGTGTCTCTTTACGTCTATAACCGCCAAATAAAAGGTGTGTATGGTACGGTAACCAGCGGTATTCGGTAGCTTCGAATGTTTTTACTGTACAGTCAGGTTTTTTACGCGATTGCTTTCTTCAAAAACTCAAAAATGGTACAAGATATCGACTTCGTTCTAATCATATTTTCCGTAATCATATATCAGTTTTCCAAAATAAATCACAATTTCTGGTTTAAATACTGAAAATTTATAATATTGCATTTTGGTGTTTAGACTGTCCACCACGATATTCAATCAAAGTTCGCACGTTTTGGGACGGTTTTCTACGTTATTCTTTTAACTCAAGTCTTTTTTACGCGGTTCGCGGGTTGGAACGTATCTCCGCGTAAAGAAACCAAAATGTGTTTACCATAGGCTTCAAATTTCAAATACAGTATTGATGCGCTTGAAATGGAACACCAACATTACAATGTTACTATTAATTTAGACAAATGTTACGTTACATTTTGATAACCTTACCAAAAGACATTACCAAAAGGATATTTCGCTACATTACAAGGAAAGCATTTTTGTTACGTTGCATGTACATTAAATACTGTTACATAACAATGTTACCATTTTTTCAGTAACAGTTATGTTGTAATTAGATAACTTTGTAACGTAACAATGTTACTTCTGTGTTACAGAACAGCAACATTGTGTTACATTCAATGTTGACCGGGGTATGATTTCTCGTTCTCTAAATGAACAATGCCAGCGATATAAACATGCAAATATGTAGAGCGTATAGGCTTAGAAAAAAAAGATGTATTTTGGATACTTTCTTGCCTTTTATAATTATTTCACTATTTTCATTTATTACTGCTGACGTCATATGAACTATATCAAAGCGTTTTGTCAAAAACCAAGAATTTTTGAATTTGTTATCTAAAATAAAGTCTTCGCTAAGGCGACAAGACACAACTTCACCTTTTTTTTAATTCTAGGAAAGACGTACACACTTAAAATCTCGAGCTCGGCAAAAAAACATCCGAGTTCACTCGGCAACTTTGGATTCAACCTACTAAGCTTGACGAATCTCGTCTCTATTTTTTGCCGAATTTATAGTTAAACACTGTTGATGCCGGGGTCAGCAAAAACATTACTGGTATCTCGGAACAAATTTTACTCGTTGCCGTGTTTCGGCAATACAGCTGTCATTCTCATGAACGAGTTGCCGCAATTTTTCTTAGTGCAAATTTATGCGTGTTACGGGTGAGCAAACAGGAATCAGATACAAGTTTGGCTGAAATTTGTGCAAATTACAAGTGTTTACAATCCGGTAGCCGAAAAAAATGTAGTACAGTTTGGTGGGAAGTGGCTGGAACTCACAAAGTGTAGTTTCAAATCGTGTGAATACAATATTGTATTTGTTCTAGGGATAGGCATTAGACGTAATTATAGATTAGATGTTTAGCTCAATGCCCTACTGGCGAGCAAGATAAAGATAAGTATTCAAGATTGAGTATGAATAAATTTCTTTACTTACTAAAACTCATCGAGCTTATAATTTATCTTTTGAAAGAAAACTACCTGATTCACAGCAAAACTATTTTCTGCGATTGGATTCCACTGAAAAAACAGCTCTTTACTGTGCCGAACATTCAGCTTATATAACCGAAAGGTCGTTAGACTGGTTTGCCGCTTCTCGGCTGGATTTGCCGAGAGCACAGTCAACTGTGTACCGCAATTCTCGGCATAAAATGACATCTGTCAAATATAGGTTTTCCGAGATTCTCGGCAAAAGAGATTCAGCCGAGATGGTTGCCGAGCACTCGGCTGTCCAAATCTCGGCATAAACAATGCCGAGATTCGGCAAAATTTTTTAAGTGTGTAGTTATTCTGAGTTTTAGTACGTATTGCCGCTCTTTGTTCAGAAAGTCTGTTGGCCACCTGCTCCAAATTGTTTTGTCCATGCCGTAACAACTTTTTGATCTGATATAGCGCATTTTCAAACGGATAGGATGATATTGAAGGCAGTGGTCCAAACCTATTCACATCTTCAACTATGTGTTCTAAGTTATGGACATTACTGGTTAGGTATTCTTCTCCATATATATTTTTGAATTCTATGATGTAGCGTTCAAAAGTTTGTTGCGCTATCGGTCGGTAATCTTTATAGATGCTACATGAACAAATTGTAACAGCTACAAAAAGGAGCAAAAAGTGTTCGTACACATGGCTACTCAGAATATCTTCTAAAACAACAATACCAACATAGTTCAGAAATGATCACCATTCTACGCCTTTCCAAAACGCCAAGCAGTCATTCCCCGCATGGAACGATGTATTTCCGAAGGTAATTGGGTTTCTAAAATCATTTTGTCGAGGTTTTCTATGTCACCAGAACATAGTTTTCCTGCGAATCCTAGTGTACCTCGCCATCCTATGAGGCATCGCTTCATTATACCTAGCTCCAACAGATGAAGAGAATCCGCTACAATAAAGTCTTTTATCATATTTAAGCCAGGTATTCTTAATAGTGGTGTATCTTCCTTGTGATGCCTGCCGTATTCCTTCATACGGAATTTCTTATCAGTTCGCAGAGTACTGTTTAGACTTGGAAAAAATGACGGTTCGGGAAATATATGAATACTCTCCTTCAATCGTGCATTTATGGCATCCATTAATACCATTGAAGTTCGTTACACCTTGAATTCAAAAGTTTGATAAAAATAAATCACAAAAGCAGATTGGGTAAAAACTTTATCTGGGACTATACTGTTCTCTTAGTACGATCATCTTTATACAAACAAAACCAAAATTCGAAATATCATGCTAATCTTTACCTTTAATAAACGCACGAGCGGGAGAATCACATATTAAGATTCTTATTCTCATTTTAATTGTATGTTCGTTTACAGAAATTCCTCTCGGCAGGATGTCAATTAGTTCATCAATGAAAGGTGATAACAAATCTGTCAAACTTTTCGGTTTGACTTTTCCCAAAAATATCCCTACAGCCATTGGTGGAATATGCTGCATTTCATGTATGTTAAAAAGTATAGGCCAAAATTGGAACCTTGAACTTCTATGGATCGGTAGTCCATCTATATTGACATTGAGCTCTATTTGAATATCCTCGGAAAGATGTCTAAAACAGTTTTTCAAACACACCTCGAGCCGTCCGTCCGTCAAACAGTCCCAAGCCGTGGTGTGGCCTTTGCTGTACGTAAGAGTCGTCTCCATTCCACTCGGTCCATGGCTGCAGTTCGCCAGCTCTGCAGTCTGCGTAGGGTCCGCAGGTCGTCTTCCACCTGATCGATCAACCTTGCCCGCTGTGCACCTCTCCGTCTCGTCCCTGACGGATTGGTTTCAAGAACCATCTTTACCGGGCTGTCGTCTGACATCCTTACAACATGCCCAGCCCACCGCAACCTGCCTATCTTAGCGGTGTGAACGATAGATGGCTTCCCAAGCAGCTCCTGCAGTTCGTGGTTCATTCGCCTTCTCCACACTCCGTTTTCCATCTGCAGTCCACCGAAGATGGTACGCAACACCTTCCGCTCGAAGACCGCAAGGGCGCGTTGGTCCTCCACAAGCATAGTCCATGTCTCATGCCCGTAGAGGACTACCGGTCTGATCAGCGTCTTGTAGATGGTTAACTTGATGCGGCGACGAATTCTACTCGATCGGAGCGTCCTCCGAAGACCAAAGTATGCACGATTTCCTGCCATAATGCGCCGTTGAATTTCTCTGCTGGTATCGTTGTCGGCAGTTACCAGTGAGCCCAGATACACGAACTCATCAACCACCTCGATTTCATCATCACCAATTTGAACTCGAGGTGGGAGGTTAGCACTGTCCTCTCGTGAACCCCTTCCTTTCATGTACTTCGTCTTCGATGCATTGATGACCAGTCCAATCCGTTTGGCTTCAGCCTTTAGTCCGATGTACGTATCCGCCATCTTCACAAAGGTCCGAGCCACAATGTCAATATCGTCGGCGAAACCAAACAGTTGAACCGACTTTTGGAATATCGTGCCACTCGTGTTAATCCCCGCTCTTCTAATGACACCTTCCAGGGAAATGTTAAATAGTAGGCACGAGAGCCCATCACCTTGCCTCAGACCTCTTCGGGTTTCGAAGGGGCTCGAGAGTGTCCCCGAAACTCGAACTATACACATCACTCGATCCATCGTCGCTTTGACCAACCGCGTCAGTTTGTCCGGAAATCCGTAGTCGTGCATAATTTGCCATAGCTTGTCCCGATCGATTGTGTCGTACGCCGATTTAAAATCGATGAACAAATGATGTGTGGGCACGTTATTTTCGCGGCATTTCTGCATAACCTGCCGAACCGCGAATATCTGATCCGTGGTGGTGCGGGCACCCATGAATCCCGCCTGGTAGTGCCCCACGAACTGCTTCGCAAATGGTGATAGTCGACGGCAAAGTATTTGGGAGAGTACCTTGTAGGCGGCGTTCAACAGAGTGATTGCCCGGTAATTGCAGCACTCCAGTTTGTCGCCCTTTTTGTAGATGGGACACACAATACCCTCCATCCACTCCTCCGGTACTCGTTCTTCCTCTCAAACCTTGACAATGACCCAGTGCACGGCCCTAGCCAGTGTTTCTCCACCGTATTTCAATAGCTCGCTGGGAAGTTGGTCCACTCCAGCAGCTTTATAGTTTTTCAGCCGACCAATCTCCTCCTCCACCTCCAGAAGATCGAGGGCTGGAATTCTGATGTCTTCTGCTCGTGCACCAAGATCGCTACGCGATCTCGGTCCTCGAGCTGGCGCTTCTTTCTTCGGAGGACTGAGTTTTGGCTGTTCCGAGCCTGTCAGTATCGTTCCACGTTCGCTCTCGTACGGTGTTGCAGCATTCTCGCCCGTGCTGCATTCTTCTCCTCGACTAACCGTTTGCACTCGCCGTCAAACCAGTCATTTCTATGATTCGGGGCCCTTGTACGTAGTAGCGCTACTGCAGTGTTACGTATGGCGGATCGGATGCTTTTCCAGCCATCTTCAAGGGTAGCTGCGCCAAGCTGCTCTTCCGTAGGTAGCACTGCCTCCAGCTGCTGCGCGTATTCCTGTGCAGCCTCGGCGTCCCGCAGCTGCTCAATATTTGGTCGCGGCGTTCGACTTCGGCGGGTGTTATACACCGTCGATAGTTTTGAGCGCATGCACACAGCTACTAGGTAGTGGTCCGAATCTATATTCGCACTGCGGTAGGTGCGAACGTTGATGATGTCGGAGAAAAACCTGCCGTCGATTAAAACGTGGTCGATTTGGTTCTCTGTCTGCTGGTCGGGTGATCTCCAGGTGGATTTGTGGATACCTTTGCGGGGAAAGAAGGTACTTCGGATTACCATACCACGGGAGGCCGCAAAGTTTACGCACCGATGGCCGTTATCATTAGACACGGCACGCAGACTATCTGGTCCGATTACCGGTCTGTACATTGCCTCCCGTCCTACCTTAGCATTCAAGTCCCTAATAACGATCTTCACGTCCCGTCGTGGGCAGCTATCGTAGACCTGCTCCAGCTGCGCGTAGAACGCTTCCTTCTCGTCGTCGGGTCTTCCTTCATGTGGGCAGTGCACGTTGATGATGCTGTAGTTGAAGAACCGGCCCTTTATCCTCAACTTGCACATCCTTGCGTTGATCGGCTGCCACCCTATCACGCGTTGGCGCATCTTACCCAGTACTATGGAGCCGGTTCCCAGCTCGCTGGTGGTACCACAACTCTGGTAGAAAGTAGCCGCCCGGTGCCCGCTTTTCCATACCTTCTGTCCTGTCCAACAAAGTTCCTGCAGCGCTACGACTTCGAAGTTGCGTGGATGTAGCTCGTCATAAATTATCCTGTCGCATCCTGGAAAGCAGAGCGATTTGCAGTTCCATGTCCCAAGTTTCCTATCGTAGTCCTTATTTCGTTGCCTAGGTCCATGCCGATTGTTCCGATCCGTATTATCTCTTACGTTGTTTGTAACATGTTGTTTTCCGGGGCGGCTCGTTGGGCCTTCCCCAACCCCTGTCTCGCCGGGGGACCATCGTGTCAGCTCTGTTTAGAGTCCCACGCTGCCACCAGGACGTTGATCAACCGCTCCTAACATGGAGATCAGACGCTGTTTTGAGCCGCACCATCTAGGTGAACAGACGCTCGGGTTGGCGAAGCATTTCCTCCACCGCCGGAATATGGTTAACGCGCCAATGATCGCGTCGCACCTTCTCACTTAGCTATTGTCGGATGACAACATTGCCCAGGCAACACCAACCAGTTGTATCCATGTTTCAACCGGCAGTCTAGTGTAATCATATGACTCGTGGAGGTGTGAGATAGGAACTTGTGAGGGGCGAAGCTATGTTTGACGCTCCTTCCAGGTTGTCAACTCACCATTTGATGCCCACACACCTCGAGCCCTTGGTGCCAATACTGACCACCCGGAACAGTTTTAATTGACCTTCCTATCTGCTGAGGCGTTTCCAAAAAAGTACGTGGGTCTAGTGGAATATTGACATCACCATATTCTTGTCGAATTATCTTTAGAAGCTCTCTCAATGCACGATGTGTCATGTTGAAATCGATAGCCCAAGGACGTAATCGATCAGAAATTGAATTCGAATTAAACCTTTTCGAGTTTTCTAACTTATTTGTTTCGAACGATTCATTAACATCGGAGTTTATAGATGTTTCTGGCTCAAACAGCTCCTCGGCTAGGCTTGTTGAACTTTCGCTTGATTTTGAAGCTATTTCGTGCCCCGACGAGCCTATATTTCACAAAGAAACCAAATCAAAAACGAATTTTTGAAAGCAATGTCATTTACTTACTCGGTGAAGATTCCACTTCAGGTTGTTTTGGTGTTTTTTTCCGGTGTATATTTTCTATTGGTGTTTTCTCCTCTCAATGCTATTTCCAGAAATTTTTTATACTCGTCACGTTTATTTTTAACGTTTCTGTAAAATGTACTTTTTATAAATATTTTTATTCATCGTGTTTTTTTGTACTGCTTTAAATTTTAAACAAATGTAGCTAGATAATAAGTAACAGTTGCCAAGTAATAAATTATGTAGTATTGGGTATTAGAATTGGGAAAAATTCTGGAAAAATCAATTGAATTGAATTCTGTCTGTTCTTTTCTTTTTTCTGTCTATTCTTTTGTAATTGACCAAATTGTATCAGCAATCGACTCGTCTAGATCGATCTTCTCTATTTTGTTGAAATTTTACAATATATTTCTCATATTTGTACGACAAACCTTGATTTTCTTGTATATTCTGAAAATTGCGCATAAATTTGTTGTTTCTGTTCAATCCAAATATTCTGGCATCCCTGACCATTGCTGAATCGCTGTTCAGTCTTCAGCAGGGATATCAGATATGCAGATTTGTCTGCAAAATGCAGAATTTTAGAGTTCGATTTTCATTGATTTGCAGATATTTGCAATTTTTTCATAGTTTCTGCAGATTTTTGTCAGTGTCTTCTTATATTTGCGCAGACTTTCTCAAAATGTGTGCATATATTTGCAGACGCAGACATTTTTCAAGAACATATGGCATCTCTGGTCTTCATTGTTATTCCGCAGCTTCAAACTCCAGTGTCTTTTCGTTTAATGGTTCTTTTTTCGTTGTTTTTTGGCAAATAAACTACAATTTACGTGATTTACGTGGTTATTTTAAATATAAAGTCAGATTACCCTCTGCGCTAACTAGTGAAAATCTTCCATTTACAGGACATTACTTATGTGTGGTACAAAACGTCGAAGCCAGTGAGTCAGTGGTAACTGTGGTTCCGCATCAATGGATTGACGGAAAATTTCTTCTCTGGCCTCCTAAAAACCCGATCGCTTAAGAAAAACTGCGTCTTCAAAACCAGAATCTCACTGGGGTAAGATTCCTTGTGTAATCAAAAGGCAGTACATTCCAACATTTGATGAGGCAGAAAAGGAAGCTGCATTTCTATCTGACATAACAACGGATACCTCCGATACACCTGCACCACCAAAGAAAAGGCTGAAAAAAGCAACAACATCAATTCAAGAATTTGGCTTAAACCATTTGCTAGAAAATGAGGGTTTGTAGCACATTATGTTGTATTATGTCTAAATAATTTTACATTTTCATTTTCAGGTACTTCAACGACGTTTGTTACCATCGAAAACACGTCTGCGTTAAGTGTTGATAATTTGGTTTGCGAACCCATAGAAGGATTCGAAACAGAGCAACCAATTGCTACTTCTTATACGCTACCCGGTCCCAGTACTGCAATTATACACCGGAGTGAAGATCGTGCATTTGACCCACTATTTGACCGCGATGAACATGTGAGTAACTATATCGTCGGCTTCGTGCAACACTGGCACAACACAAAATTTTGCATTTTTTAGTTTTTGATGGTAAACGATGCAAAATCTAGTTAAGTTTCATCCCACGAAACCTGGTTTCAAAATTCCCAAAAAATCCAGAGTTTTGAGTAGAAGTGCCTTTGCTGCACAAATCGAAATTTCTCCATAAAGTTAGTAAAAATAAGGTTTTAACTTGGACAACCTGCTCATAATATGTGCATAATAGACCCAAAAGTGTTAAATGAGGATTGATAATTTTGAACTTCAGAGTTTTCTTGAAAATCGAAAACATAAATTTTCGACGCAAATTTTCAAACGCGTTTTCCTCGAAACTATGATTTTTGAGTTGTGTAAGTATACAAATACGTTTGGCTCGAGTTCGCCATGACCTAAGATTCGATCCATCAGCCTGGATAAAGTGGCTGGGCTATTTACTAATCCAAAGAGTAATCGAGTAAATTGGTACATGCCTTTACCCTGCACGCTAAACGCCGTGTACCGTCTAGAGCCTTTTTCCAATGGTATTTGCAAAAATGCTTCCGATAAGTCTCTCGTACTCAAATAATTAGCTTTTGGTAACTGCCCTAGTATCCGACCCGGATGAGATAGAGGGTATGCATCTCGAATGGTTCTCTCGTTAATTTTGCGTGCATCAAGGCAGAGACGAACTTTTCCTGATGGCTTATTCACCTGAACAACATTAGCTGACCAATCGGATTGAGCTCGCTCTATAATTCCAACTTTTAACATCCGATAAACCTTCTTTTTGTATGACAACGCAATGCTGAACTGTGGGCCAGATATCGTATTTCGCCCAAAAGTCCATTCCGAGTATACAATCTACCGAAAGATCTCTGACTACTAAAGTCGGAACGATTTTAATATTTTCTTGAAAATTGAATGGTATAAACAGCTGTCCGAGGACGCGTAATTCGCTGCCGTTGGCAGAACGAACTGAAGTTGGGTGAGATAATGCTTTTAAACGATGACGGAAATATAATTGATAAAATCTTTCACTGATCAAGATAAGTTGGCTACCGAAATCTAACAAGCCCTCAGTAGCAACTCCATAGACCTTGACGTCTACATACGGACGATTATCATCACACATCGAAAGACAAATGTTAAGAGCTTGCGTTTCACAGGGTTGATATAAGTTATCTTCCACCACCTGCCAAAAATCTGGTGAAGGAGTTTCCGATGCTAACCGTTCTATCTCTACGCCTTGTTCGGAAACGATCGGCGGTTTTCGATCGTTTGCAGGCCGTTTTTTTGGCAATAGGGGCAGTTTTGAGTGTCAAACCCTTTAAAGCCACAAATTAAACACAATAGACCTCGATAATTTCTGCACTGTTCTAATGCATGGTTTGTCTGACGACAATAGAGGCAGTCATAGCTTCTTGGGGGACGGTGGGTGGCAAGTAGAGTTTCCAGAGTTCTGGTGGTCTTGGAAGAGCCTTCTCGAGGATCGGTCTCGGCCGACTGCCGAGCCTGGTCTTGGTTCTTCTCTCTAGAAAGCTGTGCGTTATCTGAAGAAGGGTTCTTCTTTTTTGGATTATCCTCCTTCCCCTTATTAAAGGATTTAGCTTGCTCTTGAAATTTAAATGCTTGCCTTTGGTGTCCACCCCTATTATTATTTTTAACGGGTTGACTTTCTGTTATAGCGTGGGACATTTTTTCAGTACCAAATACTCTTGAATATAATGAAAAGGTTGAAGCGTCAATCTTATGACCGGCTTCAATAAGCTCTGGAAGACTAGTTATAGTTTTCCAAAGAAGAGATTTTTTATAATCGACTCTCAGGTTACTTTTAAGCAAATCCAACTTCTCCCAGTCACTCATTGGATTTATTATTGAACGAAACAGGCTTTCCATTTCGTAAAAGAATTCCTGAAACGTTTCGTTACGCTGCTGTCTGCGTTGGCTGAGTCTAGCTCTAATCATCGAGTCTAGCTCGGGATGAGCGAAAGTCTTGCGAAGTTCATGCAACAACCGACCAGATGATCTCATGGCCATGTACCAGTTGAGAGCAGGTCCCGTAAATAAATGGAAGGCAGAATCGAATAGTTCTTCTTCGGAGGTGTGTTCCGATAATGCTAGTTGAGATACGAGCATCAAGAACTCGTTTATTTTAAACCCTTGATCGTTACCGGCATATTTATCTAGCTTCAATCTCGCTACTGGTAATGATTGACGATTAAAATTTCCACGAACCGACTGAGGTGGCGCTTGCATTGGGAGCGACACGGGTATGCGATCCGGAGTGGGGCAGTACGATTGAAACCAAGAATGGGGTATTGCTCTCGAGGTTGGAACTGGGTTGATTTCTGGGACTTGAGGGCTATTCCATTCCCCAGGATAACGGTTTGCGGGTAGTATATTGTGTTCGGGACTGAGACTGCTCTATTCTGGGCTTGAGTATAGTAGTGTTCAAATCTTCTCAAGAAGTACACCTCATGTTCTAATTCCGATAATGCTTCTTTTACGGACGAAACGTCAGGTTTTTCTGCGTCAATCAATCCTAACCGACCTAAAGAGTCTAAAATATCTTTGTCGTCTTTGGACAACGCTTCTTCTTGGTTTGCCTGCTGTTCGCTCGTCTTTGTTTCACTCCCCCAATTAGGATTATCGAATAAATCGGTCAATCCTACATCATCAACTATCTGACCTTGGTTTGAGGGTTTTCCATGAAAATACGTATTCAAGAGAAACAAATTTTTGTTCAACATTTGATCTAGTTTCCGCATATCCTCTCCTACAAAATTTTTAAGCAACTTCACTCTACTTCCTAAATGTAATAACGATGACTTGCATCTTGGAGGAACAACCTTCGACGAATTCGCTAATATCTCTTCAGTCTGTTTTAGTTTTAATTCACATGTTTCAATTTCTTCGGTGGGCGCACGTTTAAAAGTTTTCGAACTTGGACCACTCTCATGTTTTTCATGCTTAAGTCTCTCTCTAAGCGAGCGACGTTTCCTACTCACGGTATCATTCGGAACGGGTATTACTCCTCGAACTTCAAGTTCGTAATCAAGTTCATCTTTATTAAGATGGTCTACTCTAATCTCACTAAAATAGTCTTCTATATCACATTCCCGCACTTCTAGCATATTTTGGGGCATAGCTTGAGCCATGGTGAATCGTTCAGGGCGAAATAATAGGACCAATATGTTTCTCGCAATACCTGAATACGAATAGCACTCCTTAAATACTAATTATACAATCAGATACAAAGTGATTTCACTTGTGTGTTCTCACGAAAGTCTACAACAAGCCTTTTTTGCTGTTGTTTCACGTTTTCAAACGAGCTTTTTTTACTGGTGTACCTAAAACATAAATTGGGCATGCTCAACACAACTTTCACGATACGTAAGGTACGGATCGTGAGTCTCCCCAAGCAGGTGGGAAAAATATTGTCAGATTTACTGACAATATTTTTCTTTACGTGGATCGCCAAATGTAACAAACGACTAGCTCAGGGGTTACATGGACCCTAGGGTCGGCTTTCCACCGCTATTTGAGGAGGACTTACGACCGATAACTCACCTGCTCACAGAGTGGACAAAAACGAAACACATGCAAGACATACAAGGCTCAGGCTTAGAAAAAGTATACAATGCAAATCATTTTAAATTACTTATATTTAACCGGTATTCAGATTAGAGTGTGACGTTGCGGCCGTCAGGAACTGATGACTGGAACATGCAGACGCGAGAGAGAGGGAGAGGGACACGGAAGAACATACCTTCAGCGGATTTCTAGTGATGAACTCCCCCTTCGCCAGATAACGCAGATAACAGGATACAGTCGTGCTCGAGCGTAAGTTCACCAGTCCACTGCACTGAAACTGCTTCGAGATGTTAGTAGTGATTGGGTTGCAGGGTTGAATAAATTTAATGCGGTTCTTTGCCGTCTTTTTTATGGTCTGTACAATATAAATGATATTTATGATCGACTTCATGCACAGTCTTTGACAATAAACATTTGGTTTGGGTGACTAATTACACTGTTGGAAAATTTAGGGTTAATTCTAAACCAACTTAAATCTAAACAATAATTTTGGGAGCCTTGATTTATCTACACTAACAAAAAGTAACATTTAACAATAATCTACAGAAAAACTCACAAAACGTATAGCATGCATGTGTTATAAGTTTATTGTTCCGATTTCATCGGTAACACTCATTGACACATTTTTTTGTTGAGGTTTTAACCGGTGGTCATTCACCACTCGAAAAAAATAACATCAAAAAAACCTTGAAAGTTGCTGTAATTGTACATAGTTTTACCATAATTTAACTATGATTTTCATTGTAAATACATCAATTTTACATTAAATATCACTGCCCAAAACAATAGAAAACATTGTTTTTGCCATTTTTACCATGAAAAAGGGGGGTTGTTATGTATCTTAACAGCATTTTTTCAGGCATTTTTCCCATACATTTAGAAGTCACTGACAATGTTTTTCATGGTAAAATTATTGTCGGCGGTAGATTCAACAACAAAAACGTTGTGCATTTACTGTTCTCACTGCAAAATACATCGTAAATTTTTTTTCGGGCAGTTAATAATAACTATGTTATATTGCATACTGTTTAAGCAACATCAAATGATGGATTATAACTAGTTTATTCGTAGAACATTCTGATTGAAAACCATATCAATGCGGCTCTGCTGCATAGTCGAGGGCAAGGAATCAAGGCGGCTTGAGGTCAATGCTATTCAATTTCAATTGAAGTAAATTAAGAGTGCATACGCTTCAACAAACAAGTTCTTGAGTCGCATTTTTATCGGTGCTGTCTGAGATTGTCATTTTCGTTTGTCAGTTGGAGCGCAAAATTCTAATTTTTCTCTGAAATCACAATATAAGCATAGTTTACAGTTCCAAGCGAAGTGAAAAACTTGACAAGTAAAAAGGCATAAATTTTCGCTTGCGAAATCTGTCGTGAAAACCCGTTTGTGGAACGTGCAGGTATTTCACCAGCCTGCAGTTTACAGTTTAATCGAAGCGAAATTCACGAGTTTACACTTCGAGCGAAATGAAATTTGGCTGCAACTGACAGAATATAAACGCACGCAAGTTTTCGCTTGCTGCTGCTTTTTTCACTATCGTTTGCATGCGTGAAAAAAGTAAACCCCAGTGAAAAAAATGAGATCCACAACCTTCGATTTCGCTGGATCGAATTTGTTTACAGTTCCAAGCGAAGTGAAATTTTTGCAGGTTGCATTTTTCACGAGCGTGAAGAAATGAACATTTTGTATGAGATTTTCACTTCGCTTGGAACTCTAAATAGGGATATAGATGTGAATATTGATAGACGTTGCGCAGGACATGACAGGTGTATCAGCGGAGCGAGAAGACTGGGAACCGGGTGTGCGGACGAGAGTAAAAAAAGGAAGAGCAGGAAGTGCCTCGATCAGGAGGGAGATTTTAAAATAGGAAGATTGTCACGGAGATCGAATAAAGCGTTAATCTAGAACCCTACATTTGGCGACGAGGATGGGATATCGAAAAAAAAAGATCAGTGAAGGTAATTTAACTCAATTGTGTAGAAGAATATATATAGAACAGTTTGAATCAATGATCAACATAGGCAGAAGGAAAGATGGCTGCGAGTTTTTCTTCATAGCGAAAACAGACCAAAGCCTGGAGTTGTTGAGAGGATTTTGTTTCTATTTTATTTAATGTTGACGAAAAATAAGGTTGCTGGGAGCAGCTTAATTCTTTTGTTCAGTCAAAAAGAAAAAAAACAAACACGGAACTAAAGATAAAATAATAGCAGGGAGCTATGCTCTAATATTCTAGTGCAGGGAGCCTAGAGTTGGAATAAAAACAGGAAGCTATGAAGTAGTACTCTAGTGCCGGAAGCCTACATGTATAATATTATAGCAGGGAGCTATGATGTGGTATTCTAGTGCAAGGAGCCTAGAGATGAAATAACAGCAGGGAGCTATATAGTAGCACTAAATCATAGCAGAGAGCTATGATAGTAGAAAAAACACAGCAGGGAGCTATGATGCGTCATTTTCCTAGAGCAGACAGCCTAGAAGTAGATGGTTAACATAGTAGGGAGCTATGTTGAGCTGTATATTGCAGGAAATGTAAATTCTATAGTATTATACATTTTTGTTCGAAGTGAGAGTAATTAAAGGGGACTATAGACTTTGAACTTCATTACTGGTTTTTCAAATTCAAACATCTCTATGTAATATTAGTATCATGGTATTTATTGAAAATCGTTTTAGCTTGTAATGAGTACATGAAATGCTACAGTATTCGGTTTTAGGAAACAGGCATTGATTATGTTTAAAAGTTGTTCGAATATCATGCTAGGATCGAAATTCCAGATTAAGCCCAATGATACTTATGATATTACAATAAACAAAGCGATCGTTTTGTTTACGGTTTTCAGATGAATGAAAATAGACCTTTACCAATGTTCCGCTGCGAAGAAATTGAAAGCAGCTCGTTGGCGAAGAAATGGTGCAAGTGGAAAGATTCTCTCGAGTTCTATTTTGATTCGTACGAGATAACGGATCAGAAAATCAAGCGCTCCAAAATGTTGCATTTTGGCGGTCCTCAATTGCAGAAGATATTCAAAAGCTTAGAGGGCACCGAGGATTTCCCCATGATTGCAATTGAAAAACGTTGGTGCGACGTAGCTCTTGAAAAGTTGGATGCATATTTCATGCCACGTCACCAGGATGTCCTTGAGCGTCATAAGTTGAAAAACATGAAGCAAGGGGCCCAAGAAAGTTTTTCGCATTATGTTTTGCGTTTGCGACAACAGCTGGGGGATTGCGGATTAGAGAAGTACCCGAAAGAAGTCCGGATAATTTTGGAGGAAATAATGTTAATCGATGTCATCGTGGAGAGGTGTAACTTGCCGGAACTGCGACGAAAAAATCTCGAGAAAGATCAGTCGTTATCCGATATTGAAGCCTTGGGAGCTTCTTTGGAGAGTGTTCGTTTTCAAGAAAAAGAGCTAAAATACGGAGGGCAGTCGGATGTCTGCAAAATAAAAAATTGGAATTCGAATAGCGAACGCAAACAAGAGAAGATCATGAAGCGCATAGCACCTAGAAATACGAAAAACACCAACAACAGAGACGAGATCATTTGTTACGGTTGCGGACAGCAAGGTCTATCAATATTCACATCTAAATTATAAAAGTCGACAAAGTACATGTAATACAAGGTAGTGTTCTTTTACGAACCCTACATCCCTACCTTCCATTAAAAGGTAATAAGCGGCTTGAAGAAAGAAATGAAGATACCAGTACGTTATGAAATTCTTTGAACGACTTGATTCAGTCTTTGATCTTCTAGGTCGCTCAGTTTGAGGGACGCTGAATGGTTCTGCAGCGTTTTTCGAATCCGAGTTCTCCAAAGCTTCTTTAGTGGGGTAGTTTTCATTTGTATGATCAGCTTCATCATGAGGGATACGTTTTAGATGAGCAGCACTCCTTCTATACTCCTTTCCTGAAGAGACCGAACGAATTTTAACATCCGTTCCTTTCTTTTTCGTCACGATGAATTGCTCTGGTGAGAAGGTAGAGCTGAGCTTGTTGTCCCTTTTTGTACGTTTTGCGAGTACTTGGTCACCAATATCAATGCTACTTGATCTAGCTTCTACGGCGATCGGCATACAGTCTCCCCTTTTCCTTCTGAATTCTATCGTAGTCCCTAACGTCCTCGTCAAAACCCTTAACAAACGGAATGCTCGGCAACTTTGTACGTAGGCGCCGCCCAAACATTAATTCAGATGGTGATTTTCCTGTTGTCGGATGTGCTGCTGAATGATACGTTAGTAGATATTAGGCGTAATACCTTCCGCCAATTTTGTCCGAGCTCTTGAGCAATCCAGTATGGAATAGTGCTCTCCAGATCGATTTCGTATTCCGTACAGATCTCATGAAACTCTGCAGATGAAAATTGAGGCCCGTTGTCGGCTCGTATTGGATCAGGAAGTCCATACCGTGAAAAAATTGTCAACAGCTCATCGATTGTGGATGCTGTTGTTATCTTTTGCATTTCAATCACTTCTAAGTATCTGGTATAATAGTCAACGCACACAAACAAATTCTCACCCTCTGGAAGCGGTCCCAGAAAATCAACCGCAATTTTCTCCCATGGTCGAGATGGAAATTCTTTTCGAATCATAGGTTCAGGAGGGTTCGGCGCAGACACCAATGTGCAGCCCCTACAAGCTTTAACAAATTGCTCAACGTGCAAGTCCATTTTCGGCCACCATACGTTTGTCCGCAAATGTCCCTGCATCATCCTTACTCCTGGATGACCTTCATGTGCGAGATGCAGAACTCGCTGTTGCAGATTTTTTGGAACTATGATCCGATCTCCCCTCAGCAGTACATTATTCATGAAACATAATTCTAAGTATGTATATATATATATATATATATATATATATATATATATATATATATATATATATATATATATATATATATATATATATATATATATATATATATATATATATATATATATATATATATATATATATATATATATATATATATATATATATATATATATATATATATATATATCATATATCATTCTGTAGCTCAACGGCGCTTATAATCTCCTGAACCACAAGCTCATCGGTCTCATCAAACGGTGTCGGGGTAACCGTTGAAAGCCGTGAAAGAACATCGGCTATAAGGTAGGGATGTAGGGTTCGTAAAAGAACACTACCTTGTATTACATGTACTTTGTCGACTCTTATAATATAGATGTGAATCTTGATAGACCTTGCGCAGGACATGACAGGTGTATCAGCGGAGCGAGAAGACTGGGAACCGGCTGTGCGGACGAGAGTAGAAAAAGGAATAGCAGGAAGTGCCTCGATCAGAAGGGAGATTTCAAAATAGAAAGATTGTCACGGAGATCGAATAAGGGCATCTTCAGCGGCGGTCCAAATCGTTGTTTTGATCTATTTTTTCGAGCCTTTGGCATCCCTATACCGAGTAACAGTGAATGACAATGAACTCATGTCCTGGGCTCAAATTAATTTGTGCCCGCTGTCAGCAGTACGATAAAGATGTATGAAAAGAAGCGGTGATATGCTATCTCGTTTTTACATATATTGAGATGTTAGCCCTTGAAACATGGCGTGATGCCAAAGGGGTGAACTAGTTTTTTCGTAGAACATTCTGATTGAAAACCATATCAATGCGGCTCTGCTGCATAGTCGAGGGCAAGGAATCAAGGCGGCTTGAGGTCAATGCTATTCAATTTCAATTGAAGTAAATTAAGAGTGCATACGCTTCAACAAACAAGTTCTTGAGTCGCATTTTTATCTAAGAGAAGAGTGGCCAAGATGATACCTCGGTTTGCTCCAGGTTTTTTGCTCCAAACGTGATTGGTTGATTTTGACAGCACGCGTGTGTGACAATATTCAAAAGGGGTTCAGCTTGCCGTGTTGCTAAACAGCTGGTGTTCGACCCAATCATTGAGTAAGTAAAAGTGAAATATTGTGGACACAATTTTGTTTTCGTTGCGACGAAAAAAAAGCAAAAAAGAATTTGAATGAAGTGCCAAGAGTTTGGTCGTAAAGTTTTATCGATTTTCCAAGAATGCAGAACCTCATCGACAGTGGCTAAAAATATGCGAAAAATCTGAAAAAGATATTCCAAATTTTAAAATCTCACGCAATAGTCGAAAATGCAGTGAAGGTATTTTTTTTATTATTATGTTGTTTGTTTAGTTGTTCGTGGTAACGTGAAATCAAGCTTTTCTTGAAAACAAGCAATTTTTCCCTTGATTTTGCAACAGGAATTAAGTGTTTCGCCAAATATTTTTCATTCTGCTCTCTATAAAAAGTCCAGAAAATCAGAAAAACAAAAAAAAGGTTTGGCAGTGGTAGTATGATGATATAAATATGGACGAAGTTTTGTTGTTTTGTTTATATGTTGTTTGTAATCAAATTTCCATTGTTGTGTTATTTGTTAAATAAAAATATCAAATAAATAAATTTTTCTGGTTGCACTGGATTTTGCGTAAGGCAGACGAAAATAATGTTCAACCGGGGATATGTTTCATAGCAAAGAATAAGAGAAAGAAGCCACTTGGCCACTCTTCTCTTAGATTTTTATCGGTGCTGTCTGAGATTGTCATTTTCGTTTGTCAGTTGCGGTTGTCAGTTGGAGCGCAAAATTCTAATTTTTCTCTGAAATCACAATATAAGCATAGTTTACAGTTCCAAGCGAAGTGAAAAACTTGACAAGTAAAAAGGCATAAATTTTCGCTTGCGAAATCTGTCGTGAAAACCCGTTTGTGGAACATGCAGGTATTTCTACTTCTCGAGCTGTTTTTGTTATGTTTTTGGGCAATAAAAGTCATTTACGCTTGCTATAAGTTTCGTCGATAAGTGTCTGTGCATAGTCCAACGACTGTTAACTATTTGTGAAGTACTCAGTGCCGTAGAAGCAACTTTTTGGTTTCGCGTACCAGCGCTTTGTTTACTGCTGCTGCCTACCTATACCTACGCACGATTTTTTTTCACTCGAAACGCTATCTATCAGCAACCATCGGAAGCAGTCTCAACTTTCTACCAAGTTTCGTGCTGGATTATAGCATATTACATAAACTCAGGCGTAATATCTCTCGTATCTGAGAACCTACCGTTCGAAATGTGTCATATTTGCCATTCGTGCAACAGTGAAATCACGGAGGGGCAAGTTATTTGTCAAGGATTTTGCAACGCTATTTTCCATCCAAGATGCACTGCTATTTCGGCTGAAGCGTTTGGAGAGGTGATGAAAAATTGCCAAATATTTTGGCTGTGTCGAGATTGCACTACCTTGATGAAAGACATCCGTTACCGCAACTCTGTTCGTGCTGTTCAAGAGCTCGGGCAAGAGCATGCTTTGAACTCGCATAGTGACATAATGCGTGGTTTAAAATCTGAAATCCTGAGTGAGCTGTAAAATGAAATAAGAACCAATTTTGCCACACTTATAAATTCAAGCTCTCTTACACCGAAGAACACTCAACTTAGTGGTATAGAACCACGGCTCATAAGAAGCCGGCGGCTTTTTAGTGTGACCAATGATATTAAAACTAATCGCAACCGTCCGATTCTACATGGCACCGGAAGTACTCCCTCGCCGTCTTTGGAAATAGCAACCGTACCAGCAGTTCAACAAAAATTTTGGTTGTACGTATCGCGGGTTGCACGTGATGTTTCTGCTGATCAAATGTGTGCTTACGTTAAAAAACGCCTAGGAACAAACGACATCCAGGTAGTCGCCAAAGGAAGAGATGTAAGCAGTCTATCTTTCATCTCTTTCAAAATTGGTATGTTCACGAACTTGAAATCAAAAGCACTCTCTACCTCGACCTGGCCGAAAGGCATCGTTTATCGTGAATTCTCAGACAATAGAGTGTCCGAAAATTTTTGGCGGCCGGTGATGCAACCAGCAGCGAACGACCCCCTGTGCACCCCAACGGACGCAAACATGATAGTGACGGATTAATCGATGTCTGGACACTGGGACGCACATTTATTGCAAGCAATTTGGAAACCCCTCATCCCCCCGTCACAGTCGAGCCATGCCAGCCAGTGTTCAGCAGTCGTCCCGGTCCTGTGTTTGGAGTGGGAGAGGGGGTTCTCCGAAATGTAAACCCAGGCAAGTATGCAGACTTTCTGAGCGCTTCGTACCCTGAATCGTTTACTGTTTCTAGACCTCCTCGCCTACAACAACCGAGCCTTTTTTCCTCCTGTCTGACACCAGGACATGATTTCGCCGCCAGCACTGTCGAAGCCGTTGCCGTCCCCAACGCAGCTGAGGAACTCCAGCAAGCGACCCGCAGTCGCTCCTGTCCTACCGTAACGCTCACCGCCGATGCTTCATTCGAACTAAGAATATACTTCCAGAATACCAACGGCCTCAGGACAAAAATTGATCAACTGTTTCTATCATCCACTGAGTTAGACTACGACGTGTACGTGTTCACGGAGACTAATTTGGACGATCGCATTCAATCTTGTCAGCTCTTCAACAACGATTTTTGCGTTTATCGTGTTGATCGTTGTGCCTCTAACAGTCAGCGTCAATCGGGAGGAGGCGTGCTCATAGCCGTAAAGCGGTTATATGCGTCATCTGTTGTCCAGCTCACGGCTGCCGATAACATTGAGCATCTATGGGTAAAAATCGCCATAGAGCCACTGCCACTTTTCATTGGTGTTCTGTACTTGCCACCAGATAAAAGCCGAAACATTACCTTTGTGATGCTTCATATTGATGCTGTCTCTGAAATCAGCAGAAAGTTTAGCGATATAGGAAAACTCGTCTTGCTGGGTGACTTTAACCAACCGCGCCTGTTGATCCTGTACAGTCACAGCTTTCCTTGGCCAGCCAATCCCTTCTCGATAACATGGCGTTCCTCAGACTACGGCAGCATAATTTAATACGAAACAACTTAGACCGTGTTTTAGATCTCGTATTCTCCAGCGACTCCGTTATAAAGGATGGCGCCGTCTCTTTAGCGAGGAAGTTGTACCAATTGATCCTTATCACCCACCTCTTTGCTTCACTGTTCTTTGTGAGCCTACTGTTTCTTTCCACCAAGATATCGATCTAACTGAACGTGACTTTCGTCGTGGCGACTACGAAACTCTAAACGAATTGCTGTCCGAGGTTGATTGGTCTGAGGTGATTCAAAATTCTGACGTTGACTGTGCAGTTAGCTGTTTCAATCGTACTATTCAGAATTGCATCGTTCAAGCTGTACCGCTAAAAAGGCCGCCGAAAAACCCTGTATGGTCCAACAAGCACCTTCGCATCCTGCGTCGACGGCGCTCCAACTTGCTGAAACAGTATTGCCAGCATAGAAGCTTGTATGCGAAGCGACAATTTGACGAGGCGAGTCGAACCGTGGTGAGGCGAAGAGAGGAGGATCTCCGGCGAAACCCTAAACGTTTTTGGAGCTTTGTAAACTCGAAGCGTAAAGAGAATGGTCTTCCTATTCTGATGCACCTAGGGAATGTAAATGCCGCTTCTACGGAAACCAAATGTGCTCTTTTTTCTCAACAATTTGCTAGCTTGTTTGAAAACCGGGTACCCACTGCGGAGGAAATAGACATCGCTGTCAGTCTAGTACCAAGAGACGTGATAGATTTCGACGTATTTAATATTAACGCTACGATGGTTGAAGCTGCATTACAGAAACTGAAGCATTCCTATAAGCCAGGACCCGATGGTATTCCCTCTTGCATCTCCAAAAAGTGCAGCGCATCTCTGACTGCTCCCCTCCAGGCGATTTTCAATAGATCACTTCAACATCAAGTATTCCCATCGGAATGGAAGATTTCTCATATGCTACCGGTGCTCAAGAAAGGCGAAAAGTCCGACATTGCTAATTATCGTGGCATAACCTCTTTATCAGCTGGATCAAAATGCTTCGAGATCATCATGAAAGATATGCTATTCAGCTCTTGTAGGAGTTATATCAGCATTGCTCAACATGGATTCTACCCTAAACGCTCCGTGGACACTAACCTGTGCGAGTTCACATCATTTTGTATCGGTGCAATGGATGGTGGAGCTCAGGTTGATGCAGTATACACCGACATCAAAGCCGCATTTGACACCGTTAATCACGATATCCTCCTTGCTAAGCTGCATCGTCTTGGAATGTCCGACAATATTTGCAGCTGGCTTCGCTCCTACCTGAGCAACAGACAGCTCTTCGTAAAAATTGGATCAACAGTATCTGAAAGCTTGACCCCCTCCTCTGGCGTGCCTCAAGGAAGCAATCTGGGTCCACTGCTGTTTGTGATATTTTTTAACGACGTGACGATACTTCTTGCGAATGGTGGAGTACTAATCTACGCTGACGATTTGAAAATCTACCTGATCATACGAAATGAAGCTGATTGCAGAGAACTCCAGAAGCTACTGGATAAATTCGTTCATTGGTGCAAGTCAAACTTCCTGGTAGTGAGTGTGGCAAAGTGTTACGTGATTTCATATCGACGACTTAAAGGACCTATCCTATACAACTATGTCATCGGTGATCAGATACTCGAACGGGTTGACGAAGTCAGGGATCTTGGAGTATTGCTTGACTACCAACTCACATTCAAGCTGCATTATTCCGCGATAATCCAAAAAGCCAATCGTCAACTAGGTTTTGTTCTGAAAATGGCAAACGACTTTATTGACCCCATCTGCTTACGTGCCCTCTATTGTTCCCTAGTTCGTTCGATACTCGAGTTCGCATCGGTCGTCTGGTCACCTTATGAAGCTGTGTGGAAATCCAGAATCGAATCTGTTCAGCATAAATTTGTCCGTCTTGCGCTAAGAAGACTTCCATGGCGCAATCCCAACGACCTGCCCCCTTACGAACATCGATGTGCCCTATTGGGTATAGAGCCACTGGAGTCCCGTCGAAATATAAACCAAGCTGTGTTTGGCGCTAAAATACTGCGCGGAGAAATCGATAGTGCCTGCTTGCTGGAGCGCATGAGAATTTATGCTTCCGCACGTGTACTGCGTCCACGGCAACTTATTTTGCCAGAACCGAGGAACACCGTATACGGTGATAACGATCCAGTCAACACAATACGGAGACGTTTTTAAGAAGGCTATCACGTTTTCGACTTTAATGTTTCTTGTGTCAGTTTTAGACAACGCTTGCGAACTGTTTTTTTAACTTTAGACTAGTTTTAAAACCATTCATTAAGACCACGATGTCAGATGAAATTTAAATTAATAAATAAATAAATAAATAAATAAATTTCACCAGCCTGCAGTTTACAGTTTAATCGAAGCGAAATTCACGAGTTTACACTTCGAACGAAATGAAATTTGGCTGCAGCTGACAGAATATAAACGCACGCAAGTTTTCGCTTGCTGCTGCTTTTTTCACTATCGTTTGCATGCGTGAAAAAAGTAAACCCCAGTGAAAAAAAAGAGATCCACAACCTTCGATTTCGCTGGATCGAATTTGTTTACAGTTCCAAGCGAAGTGAAATTTTTGCAGGTTGCATTTTTCACGAGCGTGAAAAAATGAACATTTTGTATGAGATTTTCACTTCGCTTGGAACTCTAAATAGGGATATAGATGTGAATATTGATAGACCTTGCGCAGGACATGACAGGTGTATCAGCGGAGCGAGAAGACTGGGAACCGGGTGTGCGGATGAGAGTAGAAAAAGGAAGAGCAGGAAGTGCCTCGATCAGGAGGGAGATTTTGAAATAGAAAGATTGTCACGGAGATCGAAAAAAGCGTTAATCTAGAACCCTACATTTGGCGACGAGGATGGGATATCGAAAAAAAAAAGATCAGTGAAGGTAATTTAACTCAATTGTGTAGAAGAATATATATAGAACAGTTTGAATCAATGATCAACATAGGCAGAAGGAAAGATGGCTGCGAGTTTTTCTTCATAGCGAAAACAGACCAAAGCCTGGAGTTGTTGAGAGGATTTTGTTTCTATTTTATTTAATGTTGACGAAAAAATAAGGTTGCTGGGAGTAGCTTAATTCTTTTGTTCAGTCAAAAAAAAAAAAAAAAAACAAACACGGAACTAAAGATAAAATAATAGCAGGGAGCTATGCTCTAATATTCTAGTGCAGGGAGCCTAGAGTTGGAATAAAAACAGGAAGCTATGAAGTAGTACTCTAGTGCCGGAAGCCTACATGTATAATATTATAGCAGGGAGCTATGATGTGGTATTCTAGTGCAAGGAGCCTAGAGATGAAATAACAGCAGGGAGCTTTATAATAGCACTAAATCATAGCAGGGAGCTATGATAGTAGAAAAAACACAGCAGGGAGCTATGTTGCGTCATTTTCCTAGAGCAGACAGCCTAGAAGTAGATGGTTAACATAGTAGGGAGCTATGTTGAGCTGTATATTGCAGGAAATGTAAATTCTATAGTATTATACATTTTTGTTCGAAGTGAGAGTAATTGAAGGGGACTATAGACTTTGAACTTCATTACTGGTTTTTCAAATTCAAACATCTCTATGTAATATTAGTATCATGGTATTTATTGAAAATCGTTTTAGCTTGTAATGAATACATGAAATGCTACAGTATTCGGTTTTAGGAAACAGGCATTGATTATGTTTAAAAGTTGTTCGAATATCATGCTAGGATCGAAATTCCAGATTAAGCCCAATGATACTTATGATATTACAATAAACAAAGCGATCCTTTTGTTTACGGTTTTCAGATGGATGAAAATAGACCTTTACCAATGTTCCGATGCGAAGAAATTGAAAGCAGCTCGTTGGCGAAGAAATGGTGCAAGTGGAAAGATTCTCTCGAGTTCTATTTTGATTCGTACGAGATAACGGATCAGAAAATCAAGCGCTCCAAAATGTTGCATTTTGGCGGTCCTCAATTGCAGAAGATATTCAAAAGCTTAGAGGGCACCGAGGATTTCCCCATGATTGCAATTGAAAAACGTTGGTACGACGTAGCTCTTGAAAAGTTGGATGCATATTTCATGCCACGTCACCAGGATGTCCTTGAGCGTCATAAGTTGAAAAACATGAAGCAAGTGGCCCAAGAAAGTTTTTCGCATTATGTTTAGAGATTAGAGAAGTACCCGAAAGAAGTCAGGATAATTTTGGAGGAAATAATGTTAATCGATGTCATCGTGGAGAGGTGTAACTTGCCGGAACTTCGACGAAAAAATCTCGAGAAAGATCAGCCGTTATCCGATATTGAAGCATTGGGAGCTTCTTTGGAGAGTGTTCGTTTTCAAGAAAAAGAGCTAAAATACGGAGAAAACAGTGATGGAGGTGGACAGTCGGAAGTCTGCAAAATAAAAAATTGGAATTCGAATAGCGAACGCAAACAAGAGAAGATCATGAAGCGCATAGCACCTAGAAATACGAAAAACACCAACAACAGAGACGAGATCATTTGTTACGGTTGCGGACAGCAAGGTCTATCAATATTCACATCTAAATTATAAAAGTCGACAAAGTACATGTAATACAAGGTAGTGTTCTTTTACGAACCCTACATCCCTACCTTCCATTAAAAGGTAATAAGCGGCTTGAAGAAAGAAATGAAGATACCAGTACGCTATGAAATTTTTTGAACGACTTGATTCAGTCTTTGATCTTCTAGGTCGCTCAGTTTGAGGGACGCTGAATGGTTCTGCAGCGTTTTTCGAATCCGAGTTCTCCAAAGCTTCTTTAGTGGGGTAGTTTTCATTTGTATGATCAGCTTCATCATGAGGGATACGTTTTAGATGAGCAGCACTCCTTCTATACTCCTTTCCTGAAGAGACCGAACGAATTTTAACATCCGTTCCTTTCTTTCTCGTCACGATGAATTGCTCTGGTGAGAAGGTAGAGCTGAGCTTGTCCCTTTCTGTACGTTTTGCGAGTACTTGGTCACCAATATCAATGCTACTTGATCTAGCTTCTACGGCGATCGGCATACAGTCTCCCCTTTTCCTTCTGAATTCTATCGTAGTCCCTAACGTCCTCGTCAAAACCCTTAACAAACGGAATGCTCGGCAACTTTGTACGTAGGCGCCGCCCAAACATTAATTCAGATGGTGATTTTCCTGTTGTCGGATGTGCTGCTGAATGATACGTTAGTAGATATTAGGCGTAATACCTTCCGCCAATTTTGTCCGAGCTCTTGAGCAATCCGAAGACATTTAAGAATTGTACGGTTCTGACGTTCCACCTCTCCGTTCATTTGGGGCCAGTATGGAATAGTGCTCTCCAGATCGATTTCGTATTCCGTACAGATCTCATGAAACTCTGCAGATGAAAATTGAGGCCCGTTGTCGGCTCGTATTGGATCAGGAAGTCCATACCGTGAAAAAATTGTCAACAGCTCATCGATTGTGGATGCTGTTGTTATCTTTTGCATTTCAATCACTTCTAAGTATCTGGTATAATAGTCAACGCACACAAACAAATTCTCACCCTCTGGAAGCGGTCCCAGAAAATCAACCGCAATTTTCTCCCATGGTCGAGATGGAAATTCTTCTCGAATCATAGGTTCAGGAGGGTTCGGCGCAGACACCAATGTGCAGCCCCTACAAGCTTTAACAAATTGCTCAACGTGCAAGTCCATTTTCGGCCACCATACGTTTGTCCGCAAATGTCCCTTCATCATCCTTACTCCTGGATGACCTTCATGTGCGAGATGCAGAACTCGCTGTTGCAGATTTTTTGGAATTATGATCCGATCTCCCCTCAGCAGTACATTATTCATGAAACATAATTCTAAGTATATATATATATATATATATATATATATATATATATATATATATATATATATATATATATATATATATATATATATATATATATATATATATATATATATATATATATATATATATATATATATATATATATATATATATATATATATATATATATATATATATATATATATATATATATATATATATATATATATATATATACACTTAATCCAAAAAAAGTCTTTCGGTAATTTTTTTTACAATAATCCATCGGTAAAGTGTAATAATACCGGTATTCCTGCAAAAAAGCATCAAATTAACGAATGTTCTGTGAGATCTGTAAGTTTTACCATAATTCTGTTAACTGTTACCGAAATATTTGCTTAATTTTACATTTACCGAAATTTGTATAACTTTTTACCGAACGACCTGTAAAAATGCCAAATTGTGAATGTGGTGGCCATTTTTCTCATACGTGCAATCGTGCAAGACGTGCGAATATTTTCTACTGGTGCTGCTGATTTGTTTTAATTGTTGTGTGTAAACATAGGATATTTATAATTTGGAAAGTGTTAATGGATGTACGAGTCGCTAGCATTTTTCATAAGTAATCTGGTTAATATAGTTGGATTTTAGACGGTACCGGCAGGCTCATTTATAACCGACTTTTTCTGCCACCGTTATTTTTTACAGGTGCGTTCGGTATTTTTGTTCATATTTCAAGTTTCTTTCGGTAAATTTTACTGGCTGCTCGGTTTGGAACATTACCAAAAACCTGCGAAAATTACAAACTGTTCGGTAATTTTCGAAAACACCGAAGATTTCACCGAACGTTCAGCTGTTGAGATTCCGGTAAAATTTTACCGAATTCGGTGTTTTTTTTTAAGTGTATATATATATATATATATATATATATATATATATATATATATATATATATATATATAATATATATATATATATATATATATATATATATATATATATATATATATATATATATATATATATATATATATATATATATATATATATATATATATATATATATATATATATATATATATATATATATATATATATATATATATATATATAAATATATATATATATATATATATATATATATATATATATATATATATATAATATATATATATATATATATATATATATATATATATATATATATATATATATATATATATATATATATATATATATATATATATATATATATATATATATATAGCTGTTGAGATTCCGGTAAAATTTTACCGAATTCGGTGTTTTTTTTTAAGTGTATATATATATATATATATATATATATATATATATATATATATATATATATATATATATATATATATATATATATATATATATATATATATATATATATATATATATATATATATATATATATATATATATATATATATATATATATATATCATTATATATATAAGTTAATTATTTGGAACTCTTCGGGGGATTTTCAAAAAAGCTAAAACTGAACTTCACTTCAACACGGTTCACACTGGAATGATTTTATTGTCGTTAAATTTATTACAGAGAGCTAACGAATAACCTAAGTCCCTGACTTAGCACATAACGTGCACCTAGCGTTTGGACACTTGCTTGTGGCTTCGCCGTTCGACGTTGGAGTTATTTCCTGTTGTCTGCTGACGCCGCGGATTCCTGGGCCTGTGCCGGTTAAACTTTGAGATTTGGTTTCGTCGTTAACTGCTCCTTGCGCAAGTATTGCTCGCCGAGCAATTACCTGTGTCCGCGAACTGCTGGTATTTGATGATTCCAAAAATTGTAACTGCCAATATAAAAACTGTTAAAGTGCTTATTGATACAAATCCGATTATGTTTTTAATGTCGATTGTCTCTAGATGCTTTCGATTTTCTATGTGTATGGCATGTAGTTCCGAAAGGTTAATGTCTCTATGAACTTGCATAGGTTTTATCTTCGTCGGTTCCAGTGGTGTGATTATGGGTTGATAAAATTGGAATTCGAGATTTTCATAGAGCTCGTTGTTTATGTAGATTGAACAATTATGGAATGTTATCAAATGGATGCCTCTCAGAGCTTTGTTATTGATACCACAGGTGCTATTGATATTTACGTCTTGGTGAACGGTTAGTATCAGCAGCGTACCTGGGGCTATTTCTCTTACTTCTGTGGTTGGAGGTTTTTCCACGAGATTACAATGTCCAAAACGTCCTCGCAATAATGCGGCTTCACACGGCTTTTCGCTAATATCGATAACCTGTCTCCTTTCGCATAAAGTAACTTTGCGGTTTTGTTGGCATTTTGAAATAATCGCTAAGATTTGATTTGAGTTCATTAAGACTTCATTATGCATCAGTTTGGCTGTATGGTTCAGTATTGGCAAAGGTTCGATGCTCGATGCTGTTCCGGTATGTGATTGGAAGAAGTCGTGGTATGTTAACGCTGATGATGAGGGTTGATTCGCTATATAGGGTGCTGGTGGTGAGATAGTTGTTGGTGTCGTCGAGGCTGTGAATTTCTAAACCTTGGCTTGAAATCTCCTGTGCTATTAGATCAATTTCTTTTGGTGTAAGAATTAGTTTACTTATAATGTTTAGTTAAGTAAGCAAGATAGCGTATTCGATTGATTTTAGAGTTTCTATAAATGTGTTTAGTTGAAAGACAATTTGAATTTTCTGATTTTCGCTAATGATGTAATCATTATCTTTAAGAATACTATTTAGGGCATTCTGTTGGTTTTTAATTTGATCTGTCATAATGTTTATTCTGTTTTCGAATTTAGTATTAATTTTTATCTGCCTGTTATTTTGCTTTATGATAGTGTTTCCAGATTTTCTAAGCTCGTCTAGGTTGCTGTTAATCAGTGCTAGATCGTCTGCATCTAAGTTTCCGGTGATAAATTTAATTGTACTGCCTAACATATTAATTGCTCTTTTGTTTCTGTTTGGTTTAACTTGTAGCATATTAAAAAGGAATCTGATTTCATTCAATTTCATTTTTATAATGTCCGAAAAGTCACTAGGTGAATTCTGTAACTGACCAATCATGTTTTCGATAAATAACACAGATGCTTCTAGTTTTACAAAGTCAATCACATGCAGCAACCTGTCGTAACCGTCTATTATCCTCCCTTCTCCCTCTTGCAGTATCAACGCTCCTGCGTTGTTGGTAATATCATTAATCTGTAGGACTTGGTTTTGGGATGGGGTGTTCATTGATAGGATGAGCAGGAGTGTAAGCATGGGTAGTTGCATTTTTTTCCGTTTGCCAGGGTTTGACGAGAATTCTGTGGAAAGAAAAGTGTGAGTGTGAGTGTGAGTGTCTCATATTCTTTTAAGATTATTTATGTGTAGCTTTCGACCCGAGTCGTCAATGAAGGTTCTAGTATGATCCTCGACGACTTGAACCGGAAGGTACTTTGGATTGGTCTTATTCCGTATTCCCTGGACTTTCTGGAAAACTTCTTCGTTCGGCTGCAAAATCGGTTGGACCTCGCGATGATTGTTATGTTGTTCAATTGTTTTATGTTGCGTTTTTTGTAATTGTAAGATAACTTCATCGTACATTTTGTTCCGACTTTCGATCATTTGATCCACGTCGAGATGTCTGTCGTCACCATCTCTGATGGCAAAGAAGATTTCCCGTGGTTTCAATTTTGTAGCTGAATGAATGGTTTCATTATACAGGGTACAAGCAATACGAAATACTTCCTTGTTAGATAACTGTTCGAATTTTGATCTGATACACCTAAAAATCTCAGCGAGTGTAGAATGGAATCTTTCGACAGTGCCATTCGTTTCGCTGCAATTTGTAGGTGTAAAATATATTTGAACATTTAAATCGTTGAGAAGTCCCCTGACTTCAATTGACCTCATGGCTGGTTCGTTGTCGCTCACGATGAGTTGAGGTTTTCCGTGTGTGCTGAAGTATTTCAACAGAGCCTTCCGAACGTCCTGTATCTGCCTTGATTTAATTGGAATGATTGCGCCAAACTTAGAAAATTTATCTACAATTGATAAAAACATACCAGGTAACGAAATGAAAATGTCTATGTGAATAATTTCTAGTGGTTTTTTCGGAATAGGAGTTTCGCCAAATTTAATTTAATATGGGAGACGTTCGTATTTTGCTTTGTTGCACACTTCGCATAATTTGATCTTCGGATTTTGAATTTCATTCTGGGAAAGTAATAGGTTCTAGAAATTTTTCTTTGTTTTCCCATATACCTCGATGTGCTGAATCGTGCACATTCTGAATTAGGTCATTCTGTTCCTCATCCGTTTGAACGTCTTGTAGCATGGTTTGCGTTATTTTAACTTTGAAGGTTTTGCATCGGTAAAATAATTTTTGTAGACAACTTGTATGGTGGGGATTAATCTCTCGGGGCAGAAAATACAGTTGACTCTTTTGTGATCCATATATTCTTTAAAGATATTTAACATTGCGGGTACTCCGAAACATATTTTTGTTATAGTTCTCCTGAAAACACGTGGAAACACTTCCTCGAACTCATTGCTATCTTGTTCGCCAATTTTTAGCACTAGCTGATTCGAAAACACGTTTAAAGGGCGGAGAGTCATCTGAACAAACTCAGAATCGTCTGTATCCGCTGAGTGAACAGTGGCAGCGTCCGTGTCGCTGTCACTTTCTTCATGTAGGTTTATTTCGTGTGGAAATCGTGATAATGCGTCGGCGACAGTATTTTGCTTTCCAGGTCTGTATCGAATTTCATAATCATATTCTTCGAGTGATAGCCTCCATCTAACGAGCTTACTGTTAGGGTGATTCAAATTCAGCCCGTATGTGAGCGGTTTGTGATCGGTAGACAACACAAACTTTCGACCGAAAAGGTAGGGTCTGAAATACTTGCAGGCCCATACGATAGCCAGCAACTCTTTCTCTATAGTCGAGTATTTTTCTTCAGTTTGGGAAAGAGTACGAGATGCGTATGCTATCGGTTTATCTTTGCCTACTGGACCTTGCGACAGAACCGCGCCAATAGCATGGTTTGATGCATCGGTCGTGAGGATGAAAGTTTTGTCAAAATCAGGATACTGTAGAATAGTACTGCTTGTTAGAATGTTTTTGCATTTTTCAAATGCATTAATAAATTCTCTCGAATAGTCTAATGTCTCTCCTTTTCGTAAGCTGTTAGTAAGCGGTTTCGCTATTCGAGCAAAATCGCGAATAAATTTCCGGTAGTAACCTAAAACTCCAAGAAAGCCTCTTAGTTCTTTCTCGTTTTTTGGTAAAGGCCAATTTTTAATAATTTCAATTTTGTCTGGGTTCGGCTTGACTCCTTCTGAGGTGACTAAGTGACCCAAAAATGCGACTTCTTTGTGAAGAAACTCGCTTTTGTCTAATTGCACTTTCATATTGAATCTTTTAAGGCAATTAAAAATTTTTGCAAAGTTTTCCAAGTGTTCCTGAAGGCTTGTCGAAAACACAATAATATCGTCCATGTAGACCAGACATATTTTACCTATGTGTTCTCTTAAAATGTTGTCCATCACACGTTGAAATGTTGATGGCGCATTGCGAAGGCCGAATGGCATTCTTAAAAATTCATAATGACCGTGTTCTACGCTGAAGGCGGTTTTCGAAACGTCATCGTTGTGAACTTCGATTTGATGAAACCCACTTGCAAGATCTAATGTAGAGAAATATGTGCATCTACCCAGTTTATCAAGAATGTCATTTATGTTGGGTATTGGATACTTATCCTCAATTGTCTTGTCGTTTAACTTCCTATAGTCAATTACGATTCTCCATTTTTTTTTTGACCGGAAGCATCCATTTTTTTAGGTACGACCCAGACTGGTGAGGACCAAGGACTATTCGAATGCTGGATGATACCTTGCTCTAGCATTTTTGAAATTTGCTTCTGTACCTCTTCTTTATGACAGAAGGGGTACCGATATGATTTAGAATGCACAGGAATGTCGTCTTTCGTTGTTATTTTATGTTTTATTGCGTTGGTGAAGGTGAGCTTTTGTTCCTCTAAGTGGAATATTTCCTCGTATTTTCGAATCAAATCAATTAATTTTTGTCGCTCTTCTTCATTAAGGTGAGCGAGTCGTAGTTGTTTGAAAAGATCTTGTTTATTTTTACATTTCGGGATCATGTCAGGAAAACATGTCTCAAAATTCTGTATCTCAACTTGAAAAGGTTCATCAATTTTGACTTTAATGGGTTTGCTGCTAATGTTGGTAATGGCAACGTACGCTTGTCCTTGCTTAGAGCTGTATAACCCTGAATGCACTATTAATGATTCGGAAATTTCTTTGTCATTTTCAATTAAAAAATCACCTTCATTGTTGTTTGTAGGGATACTGATGAATTTTGATTCGTTTGAATTTAAACTAATGTTAGTTGTGTCGGGGTATTTTCTAAACATTGGTATCGTGGTTGATGGTAACTGTAACTCGTTAGAATGCGTGAGGATGTTGGCTTTCAAGTGTTGAAGTGACTCGTAACCTATGAGTCCATCAAAGTATGAATGAAAGTCAAAAATGTAGAAAGTTAATTTGGGAGAGTTTTTGATGTGAGGAAATGGATTGAATTCTGTAAATTGATTAATTTGGTGCGATCCGTTAATATTTCTGACAGTAGCAGGTTTCATGAATCTGCATTTTTCTATGTTAACCAAACGTGGGCTAATATAATTCTTGTTAGCACCTGTGTCAATCAGAAATTTCAAGGATCCTCTCGTCGTTTCTATTTTTATGTACGGTATGAAATTGGCTACATTGTTGTTTGTGAGCTTGCGGTTATCTGAAAATTTAGGTCATCTGGTTTATCATCATCTTCCTGTTTTTCACTATGAACCTCGTTAGCAGTTTCGGGCAAAATTTGCGTTTCATTCTCGGTTGTCTCGTTGGACTGATAATAATTTTCAAAATCTGGATAGTAAGATAATGGTTGATAATAATTTTCTGTATAATCTTCATATGGGTAGAAGTTATTATAGCACTGTTCGGTATTTGTTAGTTCTTCAAAATGGAATTTAGGAGGGTTATATGGTCGAGCAAAGTTTTGTTGTGCGAAATTCTGGGGGCCAAAGTTCGTTGGTGGGCGATAATTCTGTGGAAATCGCGGTGCAAAATTGTTTTGCATTTGAGGAGGGGGTATGTTCCGAGGACGGCTCATGTAATTTACTCTAACGG